>NC_080162.1:179663126-179788878 GCF_950295315.1 Erinaceus europaeus
CCTATAGATTCCAAAGCAGTTGATGTTTAAAGCAAGAGTGGGAAATATATGCCATCCAAATTGTTTGGTCTAGCCCTGCCAAGGCAATGGCAGCTTTTTCCATAATGACTTTAAGTTGATAATTTTGTATGGTCTTTAAATGATGTGATAAATATCCAAATGAGAGGCTGGGTGGTGGTTCACCTGTTTGAGCACACATATTACAATGCTCGAGGACCCAGGTTTGAGCCCCCGGTCTCCACCTGCAGGGGGAAAGCTTTGTGGGGTAAAGCAGTGTTGCAAGTGTCTCTCTCTCAATTTCTGACTGTCTCTATCCAGTAAATAAAGATAATAATTTTTTTAAATATCCAAATGACTTTTGGCAGAAAAAAAAATGGTCAAAGTCTAAAGAATGTCTCAACATTTTTTTTTGGATTAAGCACTTTTCAGAAATCTTAATTTCTGAACATCAGAATTACTTTCAACTTACTGTTGGGCTGATTAAAATTTGGTTGTTACAGTTAGAGCTCCCTCATGTTTAATTCCATCACTGAAAGCTAGGGAAAGAGGAACATGGTTAGAAGTTCTCATTTTCTCTAGTGGTGTGTGAATTTTGTAGTGTTAAAGTTCAGTTTCTTAACTTTATTGTTGAAATTTTGTCTCTAAATTACAGTTGCTATATTTTTAACAGCTCAGATACAGAGCCTCCCCTGCATTTGGTGCCCAGTAAGAAAATCTTAAAGATAGTTCAAAAGAACTAGAAGGTGTAGCCAATAAAGGAAAGAAAATAAAACAAGTATTGAGCAAGCAAGCCCCCATAATCAGTATCAGTGTAAACTTAGGTATAGCCATCTCTGTTAACCCATTCTATTGGAAAGCCAGCATTAAAGAAATGCTGAGTAATAATGAGAACATGTAAACAGCATGAGTAAAGGGGTATATGGTTGGTATATGATTGGTATGTCTGGTGCAAGGTGGAATTGCTCTAGAGTGAGTTTATAATGACTCTGAAAAGAATTTGAGCCTTGAGCCACAGTTTAAGGAAGCTAAAGTGTTACCTATCACAGAGGAGATTTTGCCAGGTAGAGAGAGAAAAAGTATCTGATGATTCAAAGCCTGAAAAGAGTGAAAAGCACTCACGGCAGCAAGTATCATTAATGTGCATTATCTGTGGACAGTATTGCTCTTGTGGCTTTGCTAGAGTAAATCTTACTTTTAGCTTCATCGCCCGATTACTCTTCTAATGTCCTGTACTGATGTTCCATAATGACATCCATTAAGGTCTGAAAACGGGGCTCTTTCATATGCAAACACCCCCCCAATCCTACCACCAGGAAGAATGTTCCAGAAAGTCAGTGTAATTGTAGAGAGCAATAGAAATGCTACGTATGCAGTTCTTTTTTCTTTTTTTTTGTCTTTTATAAAATTTTTATTATTTATTTATTAGAGACAGAGAAACTGAGATAGAGAGGGAAAGAGACAGAGAGACACCTGCAGCCCTGCTTCACTACTTTAGAAGCTTTCCCCCTATAGGTAGGGATCAGGAGTTTGAACCCAGGTCCTTGTGCACTGTAATGTATGCGCTTAACCAGGTGAGCCACCTCCTGGCCCCCTACTCCTGCAATTCTTAAAACTTAATGCTGATGATGTGTAGAAAAAAAAATCAAAAGACAGGAAAGTTGGGGGCTGGACACACTGGATATAATCTGTCAGAGTTAAGAGTCTGGGGCATCATCCAATGTGAGAAATCTTACAGATATATGTGTGAAAAAACAGACCTAAAACTCTTGGATTTTGTACCTCCCCACTGCTGTGTGTATGTAATCTAAAACGCAACAGTGTTTGGCTGTGCCATGGTGTAAGAGCACAGCTGAGTCATGGTGAGAGAAGAGGACCTCTAGATAAGGGGTGCTGACTATTAAAGAGTCTTAAAAGCACGAATCAGGTGTTAACACAGCACACAAGTGGAAACCATTTCAGAGTTCCGAGGTTGTAACATGAGCAAAACAACATCTGAGAAGAATGATTTTAGCTGCTATATACAATGTGGATTGTGAGAAATAGAAGTTGGGCCAGGTTCATCAACGACATAGCTAAGTCAACCCAGCTATAAAGACCGAGTTCTTGACATTTATAAAGAGGAACTCATACAACCAACCAGTCGTGGACAAAGTTATTAAAGTCTGCTTTGGATCTGTGAGCATGGCTTACTAAAACACAAGTGGACCATGAATAACAACAGACACTTTGGGAAGGAGTATAGTGAAGCTTTAAATTTATGGACACTCAAGGAGGAGCAAAACAGTTAGTAGAGTCCTCCATTAATGGTACTTTTGAAATGTGCATTCAAGATATTCCAGAAGGAAATAAGGACATCAAAGGCTTAAAGGCTTATTACAATGCTGTTTACAGCAAAGAACTGTTAGGAAAGCAAGTAGATAGGATTCTAGGATTTGAGTTTAAAATATATATATATATATATATATATATACACATATATATTAGCTATTCCTGCTAGGAAAAGTTACTTTGCACTAAGATAAGGTGAGATACCAAATCATGTTTGATTGTGGTTATAGCATCTCTATTTGCTCAACCTCATTGTCTGAAAAATAGCTGATCTGCTATGGAGTAACTGTGCCATTATCTAGTTAGTCCTGCAGTAGTCTGAACTGTCATTAATTCATCATTCTGCCTGTCATTTTTGATAAGCCCATATAAAAGCATGAAATTAATCTCTTGCATTTCTTTTAGAAAAGTTAGCATCTGCACTGAATGGATCAAGAGAATAAGTCAGCAACTTACATGTTAAGAAATATGAAACTTTGCAATGGCTAGTCTAGGACCCCAAATCCCACCTAGGGCTGGCTATGGCTCCAGAAAGATATTAGTAGGCATTTTCCCTACATGGTAGAGGTTGACTAGGCAGCAGTTGGGAGAGCTCTCCAGTTCATCATAGGATCGAAACTAAAAGGTTTCCAGGAGTCTGTTTAAACTTGTTTCATAATACCATCTATTTCCTTTCTTCCCCTGGTCCCTGCTCGTTGCAAGTGTTGGGTTTGAGCCCCTTTCTGGTTTGTGGTAGAGAATGTGCCTTGTATCCACAAGCAAGCATATCAAGTGCACAGTCCAGCCTTGTTGGAAATCATCTGTATTAATAGTTCCTTGCACGAAGGGTGCCCTCTGCTACGCTCGGTCTGCTCGGCTGCATGATCAACAGCAGTTCAGCTGGGCCTGGTGACCCTTTCTGCTAACAGACAGTGGGGTGGGAAGGGGAAGTGCCTGATGAGGTATAGGAGTCTCAATTGAGAGGTCTGATTGTCTACTAAGAATAAACTGGTTTTTCATTTATGTAGTCTGTCAGCAGCTTTTATAATGGGCCGTAAAATAAGGACAATATGAAAAAAAAAAGAATATTCTTACTAAATGGACTTCTCTTAAATGACTCAAAATACTAAAATAAATAAATAAATAAAATTAAAAAATTTTCTATACTGAACTCTTGAAGTATAAAATATTCTTTTAGACTCTCAGACTGCATTGAATCATATGTTGTAATTTTTGTTTGTATTAGGATGCTGAACTAGCTAGGGAAATAAAGCTTTAAATTCTTAAGCTATGGGGTTAACATTTCCCTGGATGGGTGAAATAGGTCAGTTGGATAGTGTACTGCTTTGCCATGCACACAACCCACTCATAGATCAAGCCTGACCACCGGGGCCAGGCGGTGGTGCACATGGTTAAGCACTCACATTATAGTGTACAAGGACCTGGGTTCAAGCCCCTGGTCTCCATCTGCAAGGAGAGTACTTCACGAGTGATGAAGCAGGGCTGCAGGTATCTCTCTGTCCCTTTCTCCCCCCCCCCTTTCTATCTCCCTCTCCCCTCCAATTTCTCTCAGTCTCTAACGAAAAATAAATAAATAGATAAATAATGAAAATATTTATTAAAAAAAAAAGCCTGACCACCACCATATTGAAGGAGGCTTCAGTATTGTGGTCTTCCTTTATTTCTGTCTCTTGATCTGAAGGGGGAAAAGTTCCCTCTAGGAGAAAAAAAAATTGAAATGTTTAGGCAAATTGATATTTTTACAATCCCTCCATTAGTTTGCTATAAAATTTTTAGGAACTTAGAATGGACTATGCATAACTAAATTTTCTTATGACACTTTAAGGAATTTTTTAAGATTTCTTTATTGGGGGATTGATGGTTTACAGTCAACAGTAAAATAACATTCTAAGGAATTTTTGTCTCTTATTTTTTTCCTCTTTCCCATCTGTTACATCTCTGATTAGTGTGAAATTTTAAATATTTTCTAGAAGTCTGAATTAATAAATGCTGAACCTTATTATTAAGAAAAGATTTTTTTTCCTGATGGAAAGATAGTTAGACTCATATTTAGTAAGAAATATAAAGACTATAGATACCAGAATAAAATTTTACTCTATACCATACTGGGAAAGAAACTGGTCATCATGACTAGGTCATTTTTACATTCACTGACTACTCTTATGATTGCTGTCATATACCATCTAGCTGATAAATATAATTTGTTATTTTACCAGAGCACTGTCCAGCTATGGCTTATTGGGGTTTGAACCTGGGAACTCTGGTGCCTCAAGCATGCGAGTCTATTGTATAATTAATGTGCTGTCTCCCCAACCCTATAATTCTATTTTCACTTAATTTTTATTTATTTATTATCCAACATAGATGCCAAGACGTCGTAGGCATTAACTACTTGGTTTTGATTGATTTTGTTGTTATCTTTGACTTCAGTCTTCCTTAAAATTAAGACTCTTTTGGCACAAGACTAAGACCTAATTGGGTTGTTGACAGTTCTTGTATTGCAGGATGGGGAGACTTTTTTTCTGCTGAGGGCCATTTGGAGATTTATTACATCATTCACAGGCCATCCAAAATCATCAACTTAAAAATTGCACTGCTGTCCAGTGCCATTCAGTTGGCTGCATATCGTTTTGCAAAAGAATAAACCCCTTGCTTCAGGTCCTTAAAAAAAAAAGTAGCACTTAATGTTGATATATATATATATATTTTTTTTTTTTAAAGCTCCTACATTTATTGAATTTTGAATCTCGCCTGTCATTGCCTTGCCAGGGCCAGACCAAATGATTTCATAGGCCATGTATGGCCTCTCCTGCAGGCCAGACATTACCCTCCTTTGATATATTGCCTTAATGCTACATTGTATTGTGTTTTTATTTTCTTTTTAACTTTTTCTTTATAAAATGGAAACACTGACAAAAGCCATAGGATAAGAGGGGTACAGTTTCACACAATTCTCGCCACCAGAACTCTATATCCCATTCCCTCCCCTGATAGCTTTCCTATTCTTTAACCCTCTGGGAGCATGGAACCAGGGACATTATTGGGTGCGGAATGTGGAAGGTCTGGCTTCTGTAATTGCTTCCCCCACTGAATATAGGCTTTGACAGGTCAATCCATACTCCCATCCTGCCTCTCCCTTTCCCTAGTGGGGCAGGGATCTGGGGAGGTAGGGTTCTAGGACACATTGGTGGGGTTGTTGCCCAGGGAAGTCCAGTTGGCAGCATGGTGGCATCTGGAAACTGGTGGCTGAAAAAGTGTTAAGATAGAAAGCAGAGAAAATTGTTGACTAATCATAATCTAAAGGCAAGAATATTGCAGATGAAGATTTGAGTCTCCATTTTGGAGAAAGCTAGTATGTCTATTTTAGGTAAATTCTAAGGGGCCCATGACTCAACTAGTTTTTGCCTGTGCCTGACATCTGATATGCAAGTGACCTAAGCTGTTGTCTGGGGGGATGGTGTCATGGTTGGAAAAGAGGGATGGTGTCATGGTTGGGCCCCAGGAAGCGGGTCAAGGAAGAGAATAGCTCCCAAATATGGGAAAAGTATATAAATATTGTTAACTGTAAACCCCATCGATCTGATCTGGGGCCCATAGTGAGCACAGGAGCCTGTGTACCCTCTGCATCTCTGTAGGTCTGAGCTCACTTTCCGTGGTCATGGCTAGGAACATTCCAGGCTGCACCAATTTCAGGAACCATCATCCTCGGGTGATAGGCAGAGTATGCTATCCAACCTCCCTTCAGAGAATGGAACATTTTCTACCATTGTTTATTCGCACTGAGGGCCAGGTCCGATAGGGGCCCACAGAGGGGTCCATTATGTTGTTCCTGATAAAGATGACCATGACAGTGGTGAGAGGGTCTAGGCCCATCATGTCTGTGTGGGAATCACAGGACTCCCCTACTAGGTGATGGGGTGGCCTGATAGTGACTAAAAAGTCATCATTAAAGTATGCCAGTCTCTTGCCCTTATTCAGCTGTTGTAGTCCTTACCTTGTCTGACAAGGTTAGCTTTCAAGGGATTGAGGGACGTACAATAGAAGGTGGGTGAGGAGGGTATCTAGGTCTAAGTACTTTATGGATACTTTTTAGGTCTTTCCGCTTGCTTGTTAATTTATTGACTCACTGCAAACTACTGTGCACTTTTGCTTTAAGGCATATGTTTTTCCCTAACTCCTGGATACTTATGCCCCATCTCATGGACCCTGGTCTACATCTAGGTTTTGAGGTTTGTTAAGAAGTGTACCACCCAAAATGAATTTAAAGAATCCTATGAGCTAGGAAAGGTCTCACTAGAGTGATGAAGCTGGTGGGTTCCCATTCCACACCTGATATCTCTGGATGCAGTCTGAAGTGAAACCTGACATGGTGGTACTGGCTGCACTGATAGGTTGGCATCAGCAGGTGCAGTATCAGTTGGTATGAATTGGGAGAAGCGTGCAGGAAAGTGAGCCTCACCCTAGAAGTTTCAGGACTGGGAGAAATATGGGCTTTATAGAGAAAGGGGAGGGTTCCTGCTGTCTTAGGGTTTAAGAAAGCAATAGATAGTTATACATATAACTAAATCATTTGCCAACTGGGTTAACTTTGAAAATCCTGTTGTTAGGATTTGCGATAGCATATTGTATTGTATTTTTAAATCTCTGTACTGAAATTACTGACCAAAAAAAAGTTTTGTTTTTTTTATTCAATAAAGAATGAAAGTGTTCATTCTTTCCTGAAAGCCCATTATGCTTGTGCTAGCAATACAGACTTCCCAGGCTTCCCAGCTAAATTGCACACAAGGAATTTGAGAGCTGTGAAATAAGCCAGTGAATGAACTGAAGTTTGGGAGGTCCAGTGGATGAATGTCCTGGAGACTACTCGTTTGCTGAACAGGCTTAGATCAAGGCCCAGGAGCAAGAACCCAGAAGACTCATCTTGAGGCAGCCTGAAATGAGAGTATCCCTCTTCTTGGTACTGGCCCTGTCCTGTGCTGGGGACAATAATGCCAAAAACATTTGGAACTTTCTAGACTGAACCAAGGTGAACAATTTTTCCCCTTTATTGGGGGGGGAGGATTAATGGTTTACACTCAACAGTAACATAGTCATAGGTACATGTGTAACATTTCTCAGTTTTTCATATAATACTCTAACCGCCCACCTAGGTCCTCCTTCACCATCATCCAGGACCTGAACACTTTCCCCGACCCCAGAGTCCTGTACTTTCATGCAATACATAAAACCTAGTCCAAGTTCTGCTTTGTGTTTTCTCTTCTGTTCTTTTTTTCCCCCCCCCCCCAACTTCTGTCTATCATCTCATAATCATCCTTCTCTTTCTGGCTTATTTCACTTCACATTCTTTATTTATTTTTTCTTTTAATTTATTGGATAGAGACAGCCAGAAATTGAGAGGGTAATCGGGAGAGAGGGAGAAAGAAAGAGAGATACCTGCACCACTGCTTCACCACTTGTGAAGCTTTCCCCCTGCAGGTGGGGACCAGGGGCTCGAACCTGGGTCCTTTCACATCGCAACATGTGTGCTTAACCAAGTGTGCCACCACCTGGCCTCCTTCACATTATTTCTTCAAGCTCCATCCAAGGTGAATTTGGCTGAGTAGTATTTCGTTGTGTATATACACTACAACTTACTGAACCACTCATCTGTTGTTGGACTCCTGGGTTGCTTCCAGGTTTTGGCTACTACAAATTGTGCTGCTATGAACATAGGTATATGCAGATCTTTTTGGATGGGTGTGTTGGGTTCCTTAGGATATATCCCCAGAAGAGGAATTTCAGGTCATAGGGAATGTTCACTTCCAGTCTTCTGAGAGTTTTCCAGACTACTCTCCACAGGAGTTGGACCAATTTACATTCCTGCCATTAGGTGGGCAATTTTATGTGTGGTCTTTAAAACTGTGGAATTCTTGTTACCTCAAAATAGACAACTCAGTATCCAACTGAGAGGAAGTTGGAGAATTAGATGAGCCTAGCATATGTGAGAACATAGTAAGTATCACTTGGTAGGTACTAGACATACCAGTAGAGCCAACAGTAGTTGAATATGTATATAGAATATTCACTCCTAGAATAGAAGGGGCCCCTCTATGTTTCTGAAAGCTTCTACTTGTTCCCTTAAGACTGTCCAGGAATCACCTCTTAAGGTCTCTTAGTTCCTCTATGTAACTTGGGAACCTTGTTTACTTTCTTGTATGTATTGCCTGTTGATAATCACATCATATAATACTTTCTGACTTACTCTGCACTCTCTTGTCTAAAGTGTGAGCTCTCTGAAGGTAAAAATGATCTTGGATGGAGCCTGAAGAAATCATGTTAAGTGAGATAAGTCATAAAGAGAAGGATGAATATGAGATGATCTCACTCATGGACAGAAGTTGAAAAATAAGAATAGAAAGGGGAAACAGAAAGTAGAATTTGGACTGGGTTTGATGTATTGCATCGAAGTAAGGGCTGCGGGGGCATGGTGAGGAGTTTTGGTGCATGATAGTAGAGGAGAACTTAGGTGGAGAGTGAAAGTATTTTGCAGAAAACAGAAATTTTGCACATTTATCAACAACTGTATTTACTGTAAACCATTAATTCCCCCCTTAAAAAATCATCTTTCCATAATAGTCAACATATATTGTCTGTACCTAACTGCTCTCAAGTGCTTTTGTACTAGGGACTTTCACCACCTTAATCTTTACTAGAATTTTGGTGACAAACATAATATAGTGTATATTATATTGGTATCTAAGTCTGTACACCTGAAAACTAGATGATATTATAAACCAAAGCTACTCCAGGTAACATTGCTTTGTTTTTTTTTTTTTACAAAGTCTGGGGGGATGGGCAGGGTAAGTGCTTTCAAGGGCAAAATATGGAGGATTAAGAGCTTTTTTTTTTTTAATTGTTGTATTGTTATTGTTGATGTCATTGTGTAGGATAGGACAGAGAGAAATGGAGAGAGGAAGGGAAGACAGACGGGGAGAGAAAGAAAGACACCTGCAGACCTGCTTTACTACTCTGAAGTGACTTCCCTGCAGGTGGGGAGCTGGGGGCTCAGACTGGGATCCTTATGCTGGTCCTTGTGCTGGGGGCTCAAACTGGGATCCTTATGCTGGTCCTTGTGCTTTGCGCCATGTGCGCTTAACCCGCTGTGCTACCGCCCAACTCCCTAAGAGCTTTTTTTATGTTGTTGTCCCTTGCTTAAACACTGTGACACTGATGTAGAAAAGCAATCCATGCAGTCAGTGCTTAAGAACACACACTACAGACAGTTTGGGTTCAGATCCTGCTGCTGCCAGTAATAGGACTGAGGCTTCCATGCCTCGTGCTTCTTCATCTGCACACAGGAAAAGGATCAGTAATAGCCGCTTCCAACGCTGTTGTGCGTGTTGAATGAGTTAGTAAATTTGAAGTGGAAAGTGGATGATAAATGTTACACATTAGAGTACATTTTTGTCATGATCTCAATGAGCAATTCCCAGATGCCTGTTCTCTGTGAAGCAAGTAGAGTACAGGTGTCTGGGGAGAAACCAAAATGAGAAGGATGTGGCCTTCTCTCCTCTAGGAGAGTTACAGCCAAGACTAGCTGAACAGCAAACTCAGTATAGGAGCTGTGCAGAGGCTAAGGCGGTGTGTGAGAGTGTCACCAGAAAAATGTTGTTCCACGGAAGAGGAGGAATTATCAGAAGAGCAATCAGTGTAGAATTTTTGCCCTGTGCCCATTGTGGCTTACTTTGGCTCAGCCAGGTACAAATATGGTCTGGCCTACTCAGATCCGCTGTTGTTGGCCTTGTTTCATTCCTGGTGGCCGACTTCAGCTTGGCTCCTCTCCCATCTACCTGGACAGTGTTCAGATGCTTCCCTTAGAACTGAAACTGGCATGGTGAACAAAGTTGGTTTATATTATCTGCCTGAAAGAGGTACAGAAAGAGCAGGGTCTGGCAAGCTTGTCTTCAATAAGAAGTAAGTAGACATATTACAGTTGTGTCTAAAAGACTTGGAGCCCTTTCGTGAAATCCCCCCTTCAAGCCATTAGTGCTGCTCCTGTTCTGTTACTGTTGGTTCCAGTGACACTGTTTACTGTTACTTTCAAAGACTTGATTTCAGGGTGCCACCCTTACTGCTCCACCATACAGACAGGAGTGGGCACTGCATGGTGTTTTGGAAGCTGGATCTGAGAAGAATGGGCAGGTGAATGCAACCTTGCCCCTGCCACAGAGGAGGACCCTGTTTGTGCTTTGATAGCGTCCCCATGCCACTCAGGAGCTACCAGCTTAAAGAATAGGAACTAGCTATCTGGTGGCCCTCAGTGACTTCCAGCAACCAGATCCAGGCTATCGTATTTCAGGCAGAAACACCCCATGTCCCATCCCCTTCTTTTGGTTAGTTTGGTCCTGGAAAGAGAGGTTTGCAAGTCAAGTCTGATTCAATTCTCAGGGCCAGAGAATCAAAAAAGATGTGACTGTGAGTTGGCTGTACTACAAAAGAATTTCAGCAGGGAGAAAGAGGGAAAAAGTTCAAATAAATCTTGAACCTGGCAACATGGTTTCTGCCCAGAGAGGTTTAGAGTTTTCTTTTGAAATCATTCTGCCATCTGGTATAGTAGTTAAGCACACAGAATTGAGCCAGAGTAACTTCAAGTCTTCCCTCTGTCACTTTTCAACTGAGTGCCTTCAGGCAAACTACTTTGTTTCCAAGCCTTAATTTCCTTATCTGTGAAATGGGTATGATAATTATATGTGATAGAAGCTAACTATTCAGAACAGAGCTTGACACTGATAAGGACAGTGCAGATGTAAGCTCTTTTATTATGGAATGCACGGAAGATTTTTTTTTTTTTTAGTATCTTTATTTGATAGGGACAGCCAAAAATTGAGAGGAAAGGGGAGACAGAGAGCAACGGAGAGACCCCTGCAGCCCTGCTTCACCAGTTGTGAAGCTTTCCTCTGCAGGTAGAGAATGGGGATTCGAACCCGGGCCCTTGCTTGTTGTAATGTTTGTGCTCAACCAGGTGTACCACCACCCAGCCCCGTATAGAAGAATTTTTGATGGAATTGTTCTCCAACTGCTTTATTGAACTTATCTAAGGGTATAGTGTCTTTGAGGAACTACCCAAGGCTTTTATGATATTCAGGTAACTTATAATATATTCTCAGCTAATGGAAGCTCATCAGCTTGCAAAACTCTTTGGGGAAGATAACTGTAAAGATTCTCATCAGAATTCTTTAGTAGGATAAATTTTCTCCTACATCACATACAGATATGTAGAAAAAAAATCCCAGCCTGTGGCAAAGATAAGACACCCTCTGGAAAGCCTAAAAAGCACTCCAGAATATAAATAGACAGACAGATTTTTGAGATGCGGGCTTCCCCTTTAAGATTGAAACTAGCCTGATTAACCATTGTGTGCTGTTTGCCGTGGAAGTTCAAACAGCTTTGAACTGCACACCTGTGTCTTTGTTCTGGTTTCTAGCTAAACAAGATAGGACTGGACTTCCGTTTGCTGCCCCACTCCATGCCTGGATTTCTGTCCAGAAGAAATAGCCAGATTTCATAGCCATACAGCAATGTCTCTTGACGCTGCAGCTAATGCCTGACCAACATGGACGTTAGGGGTGTTAACACACCCCACCTCCAGTCAAAAATCCAAATACAATTTGTAGTCAGACATTAGTGGTTGGTTTACTCCGCAAATGTGAACCCAAACATGGGGATGACAACATCTGTGAGTAAGTGAACCCACACAATCCAAACCTATGTTATTTAAGACTCAGCTCTCTGTTCTGTTTATTTTAAAGGGGGTGGGGACCAGAATAGGGGAAGAACCTGGTGAGATATACAAAATGTCCTTTGTGCCTGAGATACCAGAGGTCCCAAGTTTGATCTCCACCATCACTACAATAAGCCAGAATCTAGCAGTTCTCTTCTAAATAACTAAACAAGAAGGACCTGAAAATAACTTACCCAGGAGAGCTCGCACTTTATGGCCATGCTCAAGGACCCAGGCCTGAGTCCCTGGCTACACATGGGGGTGCCTTGCAGAGGGGGGGCTTCACAAGTGCTGTGATGCCTCACCTCTGTTTTTTCTCTCCTTCCCTCTCTCTCACCCTTTGATTTGGAAAAAAAAAAAAGGGGGGGTGTTGTATAAAGAATCCAGAGAAATGTGTGTGGTTTTTTGTTTAAGATTTTTTTTTCTCTAATGTGAGAGAGAACAGAGCACCCTGGGGCCCCACACATGCAAGTCCTGCATTCTAACTACTGAGCCCCCCCAACAGTAGATAGAATTTTTTTTTTAGTTGAAGTAAGGCTAGTTTATAAGATTCTTTATAGAGTTGGATCTTGCACCATGAGAACCATTTGTCTAGGCACAAATGGGGAGATTGTGTTGTAAGTAGAGCAAATACATAAGAAAGTATAGAGGACACAATATTACAGCTGGGAACATGTTATAACATAGCCAGTTCCTGATGTTACTGAAAAGTTACAATGATTGTATATGCTTCAATTAAATGTCTTTGGAGTTAATCTCCTTTAAAAAAAAAAGCTTCAACTACCACTATAAATCTCTTAGACCATTGCACTGTTCTTATTAAGCGTATGTGTACTATCTTTCTCTAAAGAAGGCTTTCCTGTAGTTGGTGGCACATTTGGCTTATTTGTAGACCCTGATTGTCATGACTGTGGTTATATGAGGCCACAGTACTCCTGTGTTTCCTTTTAATCCTGTAAAGAGATGAAAATCAAGATGTCGCTGAACTAATTCTCCATTTTCTCAAATATAGTTTCTTATAGAAAAGAAAAAAAAAACTTTTCTTTTTTTTTGTCATCATCAGGACTTGACTTCTGGATTTTTTTCAGGTTAAAAAGAGACAGGCAGGGACACAGGTAGAGCTACTAAAGCCTCCTCCAGTGTAGTGGGGGGCTGGATTTGAACATGACAAAGCTGGTGCGCTGTTCTGATGAACTATTGTATCAAGTTCCCAGAAAATGTATTCTAGCCTTAACTGAAGGTAGCTTGGTTAAAGGAATCCTGTGGGTTTCAGCGAAGATAAATATTCATTTTGTTTCGCCTACTGTCATCACCAGGGCTTTGCCACTTCAGCCAGCCTTTTCACATGAGGGTAGGGGACACCAGCAGGAGAGCTTCCTCCAGTGCTCCAGCATGGGCTGTACACATGGCAAAGGAGGCGCCCTGCCAGGTGAGCTATTTTGCAGGCCAGTAAAGATGTGTTTCTTTGAGCTGGTGTTGCTATCTTTCAGAGTAACTCATTTCCTCTCTTCATACATGGGAGAGGTCAGGTTTGCCAAGCATCAAACTCCTAGGTAAAAGACAAAACTCAAGTTGTGCGCAAAGACTCGTATGCACTTTGAAAGTGAATTATTTATTTATTTGATAGAGACAGAGAAATAGAGAGAAGGGGAAGATAGGGAGAAAGAGATACACCTGCAGCACTGCTGATTTACTGCTGGCAAAGCTTTCCCCCTGCAGATGGGAAGCAGGGGATTGAACGCAGGTCCTTGCTTATTGTAACATGTGCACTCAACTGAGTGCACCGACATCCAGCCCCCAAAAGTAATTTTAAGGTCAAGACAGCTTTCCACAATTAAAATATTTACTAGGTCTAACAAGGAAACATGAATAAAATAATACTGCATGTAAGATTGCTATTGTGATGTGAGTCTATCATGTCTTGACCTTTAGTAGTATTGACTAAAGTGAGTAACTCAAGAAATTATCCATAAGATTATTTTTCCTTTGTTTCTTTTTGTATGTTTGTTGTAGATATGCATATTTGTTTGTCATACTCAGGGAGAAACACTTTTTTTTTTTATTTATTGGGGAATTAGTGGTTTACAGTACACAGTGAAATACAGTTGTTTGTATACTTATAACATTTCTCAGTTTTCCACGTAACACTCCAACCCACCATCTAGGTCCTCCTCTGCCATCACGTTCCAGGGCCTGTACACTCTCCTCCCCCATGCCCCAGAGTCCTTTACTTTGGTGCAATACACCAAACCCAGTTCAAGTTCTGCTTTGTGTATTCCCTTTTTTTTTTTTTTTCAACTTCTGTCTGTGAACAGGATCATCCCATATTCATCTTTCTCTTTCTGGCTTATTTCACTTCACATGATTCCTTCAAGCTCCATCCAAGATGAGGTAAAAATGGTGAATTCATCATTCTTAATAGCGGAGTAGTTGGAAGTCAGGTGGTAGCACAGCGGGTTAAGCGCACATGGCGCAAAGCACAAGGACCAGCATAAGGATCCCGGTTCGAGACCCCGGCTCCCCACCTGCAGGGGAGTCTCTTCACAGGAGGTGAAGCAGGTCTGCAGGTGTCTGTCTTCCTCTTCTCTCTCCATTTCTCTCTGTCCTATCTAACAACAACAACAAGAATAACTACAAGAATAAAACAACAGGGCAACAAAAGGGAATAAATAAATAAATAATTTTTTAAAAAAGAATCCCTGTTTGAGCCCCCAGCTCTCCACCTGCAGGGGAGTCACTTCACAGGTGGTGAAGCAGGTCTGCAGTTGTCTGTCTTTCTCCTTCTCTCTCTTCCCCTCCTCTCTCCATTTCTCTCTATCCTATCCAACAATGATGACATCAATAACAACAAAAGTAATAACTACAATAATTTAAAAAAAAATAGCGGAGTAGTATTGCATTGTGTATACCACAACTTGCTCAGCCACTCATCTGTTGATGGACACCTGGGTTGCTTCCAGGTTTTGGCTATTATACATTGTGCTGCTATGAACATAGGTATATACAAACCTTTTTCAGTTGGTGTGTTTGGTTCCTTAGGAGAGGAATTCAGGGTCCTAAGTTAGGTCCATTTCTAGCCTTCTGAGAATTCTCCAGACTGTTCTCCACAAGAGTTGGACAAATTTACATTCCCACCGGCAGTGAAGGAGGGTTCCTTTGCCCCCTACAACCTCTTTAGCATTTGTTTTTGCTACTTTTTCTGATGTGTGACATTCTCCCAGGGGTGAAGTGGTATCTCTTTGTTGTCTTTATTTGCATTTCTCTGACAATAAATGACTTAGAGCATTTTTTTCATATGTCAGGCCTTTTGGATCTCTTCTTTGGTGAATATTGTGTTCATATCCTTTCCCTACTTTTAGATGGGATCATAGTTTTTGTTATTGTTGAGTTTGGTGAGCTCTTTATAAATTTTGGTTACTAAACTCTTGTCTGATGCATGGCATGTAAAGATCTTCTCCCATTCTGTAAGGGGTCTTTTTGTTTGGATTGTATTTTCTTTTTCTGTGTAGAAACATTTCAATTTGATATAGTTGCTTTGGTTTGTTTTTTTTTTTTTCTCTTCCTTGCAGTTGGGTTTGTAATGTGAGTGCTTAACCAGGTGCACCACTACCTAGCCCCCTGCAATTGGATTTGTATCACTGAAGACATCTATAAAATTTAGATGGAAAAGAGTGCTGCCAATATTTTCCTCTAAATATTTGATAGTTTCTGGTCTAACATTTAAGTCCTTGACCCATCTGGAATTTACTTTTGTGTTTGGTGAAATATAGTGGTTCAGTTTCATTCTTCTACGTATTTCAACCCAATTTTCCCAATACCATTTGTTGAAGAGATTCTCCATTCCTTATTTAGTAGTCTGGGCACCTTTGTTGAAGATTAGATGTCCACAAGTGTGGGGGAAAAATTAACTGTCTTTCAGTGGTCACATATTTCTTAAGTATCACTGTTATTATTCAACTTGCTATTTTCTGTCTTCTACCCCACATCTACCTCCCCCCATAATTTTTCCCCTTTTTACTACTTCTAGACTTGGCATCTGTCTCTTTCAGGATATCCAGCTCTGCTTAGCTCATTTCACCCTAAAGTTATTTGTAGACCTATCTCACTTAGTGGATGTTAACTGAAATGCTGTTCGCCCTGGCATAGGCATGCATACAAAATGGGGGTTCAGGTTTCAGGAGATAGCTCATGCTGTAGAGCGCTTACTTCACTGTGTGTGAGACCCTGGGTTCGAGCCCCAGCATCACATAGGAGGACCAGGGATATCACTGGTGGAGCTTCAATTACAGTGAAGCGATGCTGTATGTTGTTTCTTCTCTTTCTCCCTCCCAACCCCTCAATAAGACAGGCTGGTTAAATAGCTCGCTTGGCTAGTGTGCTGTTTCACCGTGTGCTCGACCCCGTGTTCAAGTCTGGCCCTACCACTCTGAAAGAAGCTTCAGTGTGGTAGTGGCTTTTTCTCTCCCCACCCTACCAACCCCACCCACCCAGCTCAATCTAAAAAACAAAAGAGGGAGAAGAGGAAGATCTCAATGTCACTGATAGGTGGAATTTAAAGAACAAGGATAGAAAAGGAAAACACAAAATGAAACTTGGACTTGTGTAGTGTATTGAACCAAAGCAAAGGACTTTGGGGAAGGAAGGCGGTAGAGAGCATCAGCAGATAAGGACATGAGTTGGGGATGAGAGTGTTCTGCAGACGCCTGTCACAGGAAGATGAGAAATGATACCTATGTATCAACCAACATGCCGTAAAATCACTAACCTCCCCCGCCCCAAATGATTTTCTTTTAAGAAAGAAGAAAGCAAGAAATGATTTTTCAAAGGTAGCCCTTGCTCTTCGGGTACTACATTGTCCTAAGCTGCAACAAACTAGCAAATAGCAATTACAGGGCAGAAGTGCTGGTGCAGCTGAAATTCTGCAGGAGTGGGTGACGGAGACTTAGCTACCCACAGAGGATGGAAAGATGAAACCTTCCCTGCCTAAGCTGCTCCTGGGCCTACTTCTCTGTTTCCTTCCACCTTCTCTGCTTCTGGGCAGTCTATACAGACTTCTGCCTGATATTTTACACATAGACACACAAATCTACACATGTACATACATACACACACTCATTTCTTTTGATAAAACCAACCAGTTCTTATAAATTATTGTATACTTCACAGTGCTTGATAGCTATAATACATCCGGTAAACTGTTGACTTATCTGGATTTGTTATTTTTCCTACCTGTAAAGCAGAATGTTGTTTTTTTTTTTAATATGAATTCTTGTCAAGGTTTTCTGGCTTCAAAAATTGTGATTATCAGCTGAAACACGTACACATTTATATTAAAACTTCTGTAGTTCTACAGGCCTTGTTGAAAATTAAATTGCATAGACATGGTTTAAAAGCAGGATTAATTTCCAAGAATGAAAAGGAAAGAAAATACTGGGGGGGGGGGGTTTACTTGAGTGAAAAATATAGCCACAGGGAAGGAAATTGTACTTCACTGGATGGAATTTCACTCTTCCTCAAAAGTCTCTGCTTTCATCTAAAAAAAGATAGCAACTGCTCTGGTTGTTAGATTGAGAATGTTTACTAATGCAATTTAGACTTGTGATTTAGTTGAATCCTTTGGACTCCTCACAACCAGTAGATTATTATTATTATTGTTATTGCTATTGTTTGTTTATCATTACAAGGAACCAAAGTAGGCTTTAGTTCACAATAATTCTTAGATCATTTCTTTTTTAAAAAATATATTCTGTTAGTGATTTAGTAGTAGTTATAAGATTCTAAGGTAAAAGGGGTATAATTCCATACCATTCCCGGTATCAAAGTTGTGTATCTTCCCCCCCTACACACTTCCCATGGGAACCACCATAGTTCTCCCAAGATCATAGTTATCAGTTGAAAACATATATTTCAAGTTCATGTGTTTCAGTTCCTCTATATCCCCCTTATGAGTTAATTCATCCCATATTGCCCTTCCTTTTTTTCTCTTCCCTTTCAAATAAGCAAAACAGTCCCTGACTTCCTTAGGTGTTCTCCAGAATCTCTTCCCTATCAGTGATGGTACAAAAGCAAAAGTTCTGGGTCTTAGTAGAAATTAAGTTCAGAGCCCTCTGGTCATCTTGCCCTAACATTTCCTCTCCTGCAAGTATTGAGCAAAATTATTTTGGGGGTGCATATGGAAGGAGTTATAGCTTCTGTAATTGCTTCTCTGCTGGGCATGGGTATTGGCCAGTCAATCTCTACTCCCAGCCTACTTAAACCATTTCTTAAGGATGCAAGAGCACCAAGGTGTGACATGAGTATTCCCCACCGTCAGTGCTTAAAATTATAAACTCTCAATGACTCCCAGTCAGGCTAGACTCTCCCTGCACATAGTTGTCAGACATCTAGGTGGTATTTGAGATATCAAAAGCTTCCCTGTCCTTGTCCTCTACACCTTTCCTAGGATAGGCTTTCTTTTATAGTCTTAATTAAGTCTCACTAATATTTATATTAACTTAATATTTGAGGAGACCCAAAAAAGTTCATTAGGAAGATCATGTATATACACAGTAAAGTATAACCAAGTCATTAATATAAGAAAAATTGTGCCATGTAAATTTTTTAAGTCAGATTTTTTTTAAGTCATTCGCTGTGGCATCAACCAATGACTTTCTTTTTCCTTTATTTATTTATTTATTATTTTATTATTTATTTATTATTTTTATTTATTATATTTATTTATTTTCCTTTTTGTTGCTCTTATTTAATATTGTTGTGGTTATTGATGTCATTGTTGGATAGGACAGAGAGAATGGAGAGAGGAGAGGAAGACAGAGAGGGGGAGAGAAAGACACCTGCAGACCCGCTTCACTGCTTGTGAAGTCACTCCCCTGCAGGTGGGGAGCCAGGGGCTCGAACCGGGATCCTTTCACAGATTCTTGCGCTTTGTGCCACATGCGCATAACCCGCTGCGCCACTGCCCAACTCCCCTGATTTTTTTTTTACTCCCACTTTTATGAATTTCCAATGTCATGACAAAGATAGGATAAGTAAGTCAGCATATATCTGGATAATTGTTTTATAGTGTCATAGATATAAATAAAGCAATCACAGATGGGTTAGGGAAACTGAAGTGTCACTTTATATATATATATATTTTTTTTTTTCTTTCCCTCCAGGGTTATTGCTGGGCTCGGTGCCTGCACCATGAATCCACCGCTCCTGGAGGCCATTTTTTCCCCCTTTTGTTGCCCTTGTTGTTGTAGCCTCCTTGTGGTTATTATTACCATTGTTGATGTCATTCGTGTTCGTTGTTGGATAGGACAGAGAGAAATGGAGAGAGGAGGGGAAGACAGAGAGGGGGAGAGAAAGATAGACACCTGCAGACCTGCTTCACCGCCTGTGAAGTGACTCTCCTGCAGGTAGGGAGCCGGGGGCTCGAACAGGGATCCTTAGCTGGTTCTTGCACTTTGTGCCACGTGCGCTTAACCCGCTGCGCTACCGCCCAACTCCCTATCCAGCATTTTTTAAATTGAGAGAAAGATATACACCTGCAGACCTGCTTCACCACCTGTGAAGCGACTCCCCTGCAGGTGGGGAGCCGGGGGCTCAAACCCGATCCTTAAGCCAGTGCTTGCACTTCGCGCCATGTGCGCTACCACCCGACTCCCTAATAAAACATGTTTTTAAAAGCAGTTTAGAATAAAGCAGGGCATATTTAGAGTAAGAATTAGGAGAAATCCAAATTCATGGCATGTGAATAAGTGGGCTGGTCAAAGTGACCCCCCCCCAACAGTGGCTGTGAAGACTTGTTAACAGGGTGCATTTTAAAGGCAGGTCTTTGTCAGATGGTTATGATCAGTGATCTTATTAGTTTAGTTTTTTTCTCTAAATGGATGATACATGTTTTTGGTTTAAAGTGATAAAATGGTGTGGACTGAAAGATAAATCTCTCTCTCATTCTCAACTCCAAATAACCAGTTTTTCTCACTAGAGGCAACCAGTATTATTGGTACTTGTAGAAATGTTTTCATACATGTATGTATAGATATGTGTAGATATATATGTGTGATATATATACATATATATATATATATATCAGCTCCTTTGACACAAACGGTTTATATACTGCACATCTATACTTGCTACATAAATATTTTTGGGGTCTAGGTTTGTTTTAGATTTACAATCTTTTAGGAAGAGCATATGACATAAATAATACTCCCTCCCCAGGGCTTCTAACTGCACCTAGTAATCAAATGTATTATTTCTCCAGAGAAACTGAATGCTTACAGAATGAGATAAATAAGAACCATGAGTAGCTTCGTATTAGTTGTGTTCAAACTGTCAAGTTCAAGCCTTTCTTCTTCTAGCGTTTGCCCTTCTTCCGTAGCCAGTTAAATGGCTTTGAAAGTGACTGGGATCCATGTGGATTCAGTCGGCTAGGAAGGATCGTCAGTTTCCCCAATGAATGGGTACTCACGGGATGCACCACGAGAAGGTCGATCCAATGCACCCCACTGAACTTATGAGAAGAAAATATTGCTTCTTAAAAAAGTTTATTTTTAAAAATATTTTATTTACTATTGGATAGAACTGAGAGAAATTGAGAGGGGGAGGGGAGAGAGAAAGAGTGTCAGAGAGACACCTGCAGCCCTGCTTCACCTCCTGCAGGTAGGGACCAGGGACTTGAACTTGGATCCATGTGCATTGTGTACTGTGTGTGCTTAACTAGGTGCACCACCACCTGGCCCCCTTAAAATTTTTAGATCTTGCAATGGCTATAAATTGCAACCCATATACTAATTGTTCTGTGCTGTATGATTTTTTAATTAATATTGTACATTGAATTTACTCCTTACAAGTACATACTTATTTGTAAGCAATTAAAACTGGGTCACATGCTGTACTTCTATAGAAAATAATTTATTATAAAATAATTATGTACACACACACACACAGTGGCTTAAGTACATACATACCTGTGTGTATGTGTGTGTGTGTAGATAGTGGATACACAGTGTTCATGTATATTGGTAATAAGAGCAGATTCAAGTATAGATTATTGACTTTCAATATAAGATTCACCACAATACTAAAATGCCTATTTTTCTTAAATAACTAAAAATAATAGTGGTCTATGAAAAGATAGATAGTTTGGTCACACCAATAATAATAATATTTATTATTATTATTATTATTATATGGCATCCCAGTTCATTGTTGGGGGAGGAAAGCCGTAAGAACTGCATGTTCAGAATCCCTTACAAGAGTTCTCTACCAAATAAACATGCTCAGTTTTTCTTGTGTAATATCATTACCACTAATCTTTGTAGAAAAGTTGCTATTAGAAAAGGCAAGAGGCAGTTTTAATAACGAGGCACTTGTTAAAATTGTTGTGTCAGCACCAATGACCGAAAGGAGAAAGACTGGTAATAGCATGCGCAGTTGTCACCAAGCACCGGTGTTTCGCCTGAGAAGCCTGACTAAATAAGGCAATGCACAAGTGAGCCTTATCAGCGTTTGACCGGAGTACAGACTAGCAGCTGATATATGGTGCCCTGTACTCTCTGCTGTTCCTTAACTTCTCGTCAACTTTGTGATTCATCAAAGGCTACAACCTACCATACTCACAGTTGTCCCACTTGTGTTTTATTTTTTTATAAAGCTAGACTACAAAACATCTAGCCTCTAGAGAGCCCAAGGGAGTTCACTTCACTGTTCCAGAAATGTGTTATGCATGTAAGCATACTTATTTTTAGTGATGTGTCAGTGGAGAGTTTGTTTAGTTCATTCACCACTCCTTGCTCCCGACCACATTTTCCCCAGCCAAACAGAGGCTGGGGTCCAAGAGAGAGAGACTTAGCCCTGAATGCACTGCCACACATTGGGTTCCCTGGGTTCAGGGTTAAAGGGAGGAAAGAGGAAGGGAAAGGAAAAAAAAAACCTGAAACTTTAAATCATATCCAGTCTGACTCAGTTCTTATCACTCCGTGCCCAGCAAGGTTGTAATCTGCCAGCCTATGTATATACGAAAAAAAAAAAAATGGAGCATTTTAAACAGCTCTCCACCCAAGGGTTTAATTTTAATGTCAGTGAGTACCATTTTATTTTCTGTTTCCTTTTGGGATTCAAGCCTACAACCCAGGCTGCTAATACAGGAATTTAGATATGTGCAGGGGGAGACAGGCTGAGGGACTTGCGTACATGGTAAATAGATTCTCAGAATGGAGGAGTGTGTATTATACCACCATAAAATAAAAGCAGAACTAAAAGATAAAATAAATGTGTAGGGACAAAGTCCTGAGATATATTCATAGTATGTGTCTGTTCTCTACTTCTTTCTTTTATATATTTATCTATTTATTTTTATTATCTTTATTTATTGGATAGAGACAGCCAGAAATCAAGAGGGAAGGGGCAGATAGAGCGGGTGAGACACAGATACCCCCAGCACTGCTTCACCACTCGAGAAGCTTTCCCCCTGGAGGTGGGGACCATGGGCTTGAACCTGGAGCCCTGCACATTGTAACATGTGCACTCAACCAGGTGTGCCACAACCTGGCCCTCTCTTCATTCTACACCTTTATGTCTGTCTCTTTCTGCTTTCATTTCCTTCCTTTTTTTTCATTTTTTTTATTTGTGATTATTAGTGGGTTATAATATTTTAAGATTACAGTGTTTAGTTCCATACCACATCCACCACCATAGTCTCTGTCTCTCACCCTCCCATCTCCCAAAGATAATCACAAGTCTTAAAAACAGTTTGCTTGCTTCTGTGTTGTTGTTTTATGTGTTTGGCAAGTTACATGTGTATCAAGTCTCTAGATTCCACATGTGAGTGACACCATCCTGTACTTGTCTTTCTCCTTTCATTTTCTTAAACCCTCAGTGTAGAGGGTTGACGTAATCACAGTCCTCAGTTCCCGAGCTTGTATTTGCAACCATCGGTTCAAGGCCCACTCCATTCTCTTGTTTTCTCTTCATTAATTCTCCTCACCCCCTCCCCCTCTTTAATAAGCACACAGTTGTAGATGTTTCTTTCTTACTGATTCTGCATACGTGGAAAAGACTAGTAGTATTGCTTATGTTCTTTATTTTCTATGAGTGGCATCCATTTTCTTTTATCTATAATTACATTCAGTATATTAATAGCATTTTACATTCTTAATTTGTGACACAATAACATTTTTAAATATCCATTGCTGCCATATACACGTAACCTGGCTCCTTGGTTCCATAGTTTCCAGAGTACAAGGCACTCCTTTTAGTTACAATCCCTTAGCATTGGATGCATAGATCGCCTCCAGTACCCCATCATCACAAATCGTGTTAAAATAAACCTTGTGTTTTAAACATTAAGATGTAGTTCACTAACATACCTGCAGTAAGATTTTGCAATACCTACTTAAATTCAGATATATACATTTAATTTTTAAATTTCACTTATTATTTATTTTGGATAGAGACAGAAAGAGACAGACAGAGAGAGGCCTGCAGCCCTGTTTAACCACTTGTAAAGCTTCCTCCTGCAGGTGGGGACCTGAGACTTGAATTAGGATCCTTGCACTATAACATATGGACTCAACCATGTGCTCCGCCTGATCACCTAGATATATACATTTTAAAGTTCTCAGAACTTTTTTTTTCTTTGCAAATAGCTTTATTGGGAGAATAGTTGTTTACAGTATAGTTGTTAACATTTTAAAGTTCTTATAGTTTAAAGTGTCTTTCTACAGTTTAGAATAATGCTGATGTCCACACTACCAGAATATTGACCTCTGTCATAATGGTACAGAAAAAATAAAAGTAAGACTTTCTGATAGAGTATGGAATACATTCTGAATTTGGGCAGATAGGTCTTCTGTCTTAGAGTAGAATATTCACACATCTACCTTAATAATGGTTTAGATCTTTGATAGGCAAAATGTGAAGGAAAATTCTTAACTTGGGAGGGGATAGTCTTACTTAAGATATGGTGCTTGGAAATAATATTCTTTGAAGTTAGGTAAAATCTTGGCTCTACCTTGGGCGAGTTTAACTTCTTTTAGTCTTGGTTTCTTCATCAATAAAATTAGGATAATTTTAGAGGTCTCTTAGAGATGTAGAAAGGATTAGAAGCACTGATAGTATGTGAGATGAATCTTATGTAATGCATATTAGAAGAAACTGCAACTTTAGCTAAGTCTCCTCAGCTCTGGTTGTATTGACAATTTATTAAATAGGTTCCAGAGGTTTTTTGAATATATATAATTTTAATGAGAGAGAAAGAGATACCAGAGCACTGCTCATCTCTGACTTATGGTGATGTGGGGGATTGAACCTGGGACATAGAGCCACAGACATGAGAATCTTCTGCATAACCATTTTGCTATATCCCCTGCCCCTTCCAGAAGGTTTCTAAGAGTAATCTTAGAGTCATTTTTACATGTCCTTTCCCCATCTTCCAGGTTATTATGTCAAAGATGACTCTGCTAGATGGTGGTACAAGAAGGGACTGGAGGTGGGTAGCATCTGTGGTTGAAAGAAAAGATCAAGGTGTAGGAGGGGGAAAATCCATCCACATCTAAGATTTATCCTGTGATCTAAGAACACAGCAATGTGAGTGGAAGGGGATAATTGTGGGCTGGCTTAGGTTTGGGTGGGGTTAACTACCACCAACCACGCAGGACAGATGATTGAACAAATCTGGCGTTTGTTGCAGTGATCCAGGGCTAGGTACTTGGATTCATAGCAATCAGAACACTGGGCATCTTTTACAAATTCTTCACTAAAGCAGAATGTGCTTATCAGATTTCTATTTTTTTTTAATTGTTCATAGACACTTGCTTCTGAAGAAAAGTGGGGTTGTTTGAGTGTGTTGAATATGAAAGCTGGGTCTGCTCAGCTGAAATGGCTGGGCAAACACATCTGTTCAATTAGTATTTTCAGCTCTCTGAAGCAGACTAGCTCACTGAGGGATCAGTAGGAATTTTGCCCCTACTATACTGTTCTGAATGCCCAGGTAACCACTCGAGATTCTGATCAAGAAACAACAGTGATAAGCAGACTGGGTTTAGTGATGTCTTTTAGCTTCCAGTTGATTATTAGTTTTCTCTTTGGCTCACAGAATTTATAAGAATCTTTATATGAAGGATTGATTGACTCAGACAAAGTTCATTTTATGAGAAGTATGTTTGACTTTAATCCTAAAAGCAATACAGTATATTAAGCAAGCTGTCATAATTTGGCAGTTTTTTAAAATTTTTTTTTATATTTTATTTATTTTCCATTTTGTTGCCCTTGTTGTTTAACATTGTTGTGGTTATTGATGCCGTTGTTGTTGGATAGGACAGAGAGAAATGGAGAGAGGAGGGGAAGACAGAGGGGGAGAGAAAGAGAAACACCTGCAGACCTGCTTCACCGCTTGTGAAGTGACTCCCCTGCAGGTGGGGAGCTGGGGGCTCGAACCAGGATCCTTATGCCGGTCCTTGTGTTTTGCGCCACCTGCGCTTAACCTGCTGCGCCACTGCCCGACTCCCAATTTGGCAGTTTTATCACCATAACATTTAAATGATTTCTAGCCAACAGAGAGCATAATGTACAAGAAGGAGCATGGCTGTCTTCATGAAACTTAACAGGTTCATTTCTGATCCTGCTGTATATGTTGGACCACTACCTTTCAGTGCATGCTTCCTATACATAAGAGAGAATGATCTTAACAAATTGTTTCAAGAGGGCTAGGGAGTTAATATAATGGTTTTGCAAAAAGACTTTCATGTCTGAGGCTCTGAGGTCCCAGATTCAGTCCTTAGCACCACCATGAGCCTGAGTTGAACAATGTTCAAGTATTTAGGAAAGTTATTGAAATATAGGTAATAATTACAGGGTAGTGTCATGTATGTATTATTAGAGTGCTTGTGTAGATCTACACATGAAATTAGTATATAGATATTAAAATTCTTAATTTCGTGTTTCCCCAGGAACTTAACTCTTCAGTGTTAGACTTATTTGTCAATTAGTTTCCCTTTGCCTTATCAAACCACACTGGTCAATACTCTGCCATCTTTCTTTTATTTTCCGGTCCCTCACTTTTCTCTGCTTCATTCTTTCTTTCTTTTTTTTTTTTTCTCTCTCATACATTTCATTACTAGTGAGAAAATCATATGCATTATAAGGACACTTAATATAAGTAAATATATGCATGTATAAGTATATATTTAGATAGAGAGAGAGACTAGAGAGATAGGTCACTAGGTATGCCACGTGCCTTGCCTTGTACATGACCCACATTCAGACTCCGGCACCAGATGGAAAGTGCTCTAGTATCTGAGGAAACTCAAGTGCTGTAGTATCTTTCTGTCTGTACCTCAACAAAGAAAAGGGTGGGGAGGGCCATGGCAGTAAAGTTTCACATATACAACTCACCAGCTACAAAAGTTAAGTTAATAAAAGTTTGGGAAGCATCTATACTTAGAAAAGGTGCCCCATTCTTGGCCATCAAATTTAGAATGGCTCTCCCTGCAAATGATAAATTCTGACAGTCCTATGAGAATGGCTGGTCTCCCCCAAGTTTCACCAGTTTAGGACTAGAAAAGTAATACTGTTTGTATGTTTATGGCTTGCACAGGTCATGTGTGACTTCACTCCTTCAACTTTTACTAGAGAGAGAGACAGAGGCAAAGACACCACAGCACTGAAGCTTTCCCTAGTCCCATGGTATTCTCCTGTGGTGTGCCAGGGATTCAAACCTGGGCCAAATACAATGTCAAGCAGGCACCCTCCCAGGTTGGCTGTTTCACCAGCCCAGAAGTAATACCTTTGACTCACCTTGCTAGTAATTATGTATTATGTATTTTGCATCCTCTGTTATCACTGCCTCCTACCATGCTGCCACCGTGGGTGCTGGCACTGGGGAGGCTGGGTTCATCCTGTACAAACATTTCCAGTGTGCATCAATGTGGGTGTATGTCTGAGTGTGTGTGGTGTAACCTTAACTACTCTAGGCCTGAGTTTTTCCTGAGCTACATAAATGAGCTCATTATATTAAATGGTCTCTAAGGTCTTTGTCAGTTTTCAGATTTTCATGAAATCAGTTGATATAATGATTAATATCTCTAGATTTAATTAGCAGCTTTCAGGATGTTTAAAAACTCTGACTAAGCTCTAGAGACCCGCTTATAAAAATAACCAGCTATGAATACTTGAGGATGGTCTAGCTGTATGCTCAGATGTGTCAACATATCTTGCTTGCTTTTTAAAAACTCTATGTAGTCATAAAATACATGCGTCTTTACTTCTCAAAGATGATTTAAATGTTGGTCATTATTTAGGGTCCTTTATTATTGGAATCTCAGTAAAGTTTGATTTAGGAAGTAACTTGCCACTCCTGCTTGAATCAGATACTTCTCACTCTATTTACCAAAGCAAAATAACTGATACGATTTAGAAGGAAGACTATTACTACTACTTCAAAGAAAAAAAAGTTGAAGTTTTTGCTTTTTATTATAAACAAATTTGCCTTAAATATATAAGTGTGTAGTTCGCACAGTTACTGAATAGTCAAGCTGAAGGGACTTTAGAAGTCTTACAGATAGGCGCTACATAATGACTTCTTGGTAAATTCAGACAGTGTAGAAGATGGAGGTCCCTCAGGAGACTGTACTTGAACCATTCAGCCGAGGCCTGTGGTGGGCTGCTCCATCTGGTTTCATGTAACTGTACTCTGTGATGTTCACACCGGATGAAACTACCTAATGACATGTTTCTCTCAACAAACCCCTATTATATAAACACATGGATGTTCTTTTCCAGAAATTCTGCAATCAAAAATCTGGAACTGTAGTTTCAGACCTTGGAGTTCTCAGGGGTTTTTTTTGTTTGTTTGTTTGTTTTGTTTTTTATTTAAGAAAGGAGACATTAACAAAATCATAGGATGGGGGGTTACAACTCCGCACAGTTCCCACCACCCAATCTCCATATCCCATCCCCTCCCCAATAGCTTTCCCATTCTCTATCCCTCTGGGAGCATGGACCCAGGGTCGTTGTGGGTTGCAGAAGGGAGTTCTCAGGTTTTATGGAAGGAGTTGTCTCGACAGGAGCATGAGAAAGGCGCCCCTGTAAGCCAGAACATAGGGTTTTGTTTGTTTTGTTTTTTCCTCCAGGGTTATCGCTGGGGCTCAGTGCCTGCACTACAAATCCACTGCTCCTGGAGACCATCTTTTTTTTTTCATTGTTGTTGTCGCTGTTGCCATTATTATCCTTGTTGCTGCTGCTATTGGATAGGGCAAATAGAAACTGAGAGAAAAGGAGAAGACAGGGGGAGAGAAAGATAGACACCTGCAGACCTGCTTCACCATTTGTGAAGTGACCCCCCCCCCCTGGTAGGTGGGGAGCCAGGGGCTCAAACCAGGATCCTTGCACCAGTCCTTACACGTCATACTAAGTGAGCTTAATCTGGTGCACTGCCACCCGGCTCTGAACATATGTTTTTGTGTTTGTTCGTTTCTTAATCTTTTTGTACATGAGGTGAAGGGATGTATATTGAATTCTACTGTAAGAACAAATCGTACTAATCTTAGTCCTAACTCTTTAAATAGTATAGATGAGAGCTTGCAAAATCGCTTACTTGGACAGTGCTCTACTTTGCCATATGTGCAACTCAGGTTTAAGCCTGGCCCCCACTGCATTGCAGGAAGCTTCAGGGCTTTGGAGTTTCTCACTCTCTCTGCCTCTATCTAAAATAAGTAAATAAATAGTATAGATGATGATGCAAACAAAGCACATGGAGGTGAGAGGCCTCTGGTCATAAATATAAATAGTGAAAGACCAACAACAGAGCTGCAATCTAGTAAACCCCCTGCAGAATTTCTCCTCCATCAGTGCTCAAACCCCTTCAACATCAAGGGGACCCAGCAATATCCTGTGTTGGGAACACAAAGTAATAAGGCCAGCATACTTTTGGGTTCTTGGAAAAGTCATGATGCATTTTTCATAAAAAAAATATGTTACAACTTTTCTGACAGCCCAACAGTTATGCAAAGACTCTCATGCCTGAGGCTCTGCCATTTCAGGTTCAATCCACCAGAGCGACCATAAGCCAGAGCTGTGCAGTGCTCTGGCAAAGAGAGAAAAAGAGAGGAGGAGGAGGAGGAGGAGGAGGGGAGAGAGGGAGGGAGGGAGGGAGAGGAAAGGAAGAAAGACAGAAGGAAGGGAAGAAGGGATGACAGGGCAAACAATGAGGTCCATCCATGTTCTTAGAGGATGTTGAGTCTTCATGCTATTGTCTACTCTCCTCCCTCATTTTCAAACCCTAAGCTGAGTGCTGGGTTAAAATTGTAGACTTTGGGGTCTCTAGACAAGGAATTACATCTGGTAGGCTAAAAATGCCAAATCAGAGAGGAGACACTTTTCCATATTCGCATGCTGGTGTTTTCGGAGTAGAACACCTTACTGATGGCCAGTTCTAAGTCTCTATGACTTGACATAATCTACCTGTCATTTTTGCTACTGGTGGACCAGGAACCAAATAAAGGTCCTTTCACTGTAGGGCCACTATCATCTTTCTGCCGCCTCTGTTTCCCTAGGTAGTGACACTCGCTGTTGGCTCTCATGAAGGTCAAAGGACACAATAGTTTAATGCCCATGCCTTATATTGTTTCGTCACTGATTTCTGTTGTATTTCATGAATGTCTAAAAGTATTATAGGAATATTACTTCCTTTAGTTTTGAAAAAGAGAAAGTCAAACTTTGTATTGAATTTTCTTACATGTTTTCTTATATACTCTTCAAACTTTGGAAGAATCATTTTATAAAACAACAAAACTTTGGTTATGTAAGTATCAGGGTGGATGGAGGGACAAGGTAAAAGGGGCACTCTTCCCTTTTGTATTTTACTGTGCAAATGTGTGACTTATTTGAAGGTAATATATTTTGAATTTTTTTCTTAGAGAAATGTAATGATGTGCAGTATAATCAACCTGGCTTCATCCCCATTATTAGTTCTTAGAACTTCGCAAGTGCCATCTGTAATCCTCATACCAATTTTGTAAGTTAGGGTCTACTACTATTCCTCCTTTCACAGTGGAGAATCTGAGGCACAACTAAGTTATGTATCTTGTCCTGCATTAGAGAGCAGTGAGTGGTGGGAGCTAGCTCGTTTGCATCCCTGCAGCCAGATTCTAGAACTCATGCTGATAGCCACTACGGGGTTGGTTTAGACAAAGAGCAAGAAGCCCAACTTTGAGTGTGTTCTAGTTTGATGTCAGATATATTTTTATCTTGGTACTTTTGAAGTCTGTGAATCCAAAATACTGCCTCTACATCTATAGATCAACTCCATGGAGACCATGAACTAACTTGCTATTATGCTGCCCTACTCCAAGGATTCCATTCATGCTGTGTTTGTAACAATAGGCTGTAGATTGAGGTGTCTGGTTTTCCACGCCAGATCTTACCAGTGCTGAGCCACCTAAGGGTCCTGCGGAGGGCAGTAAGTAGGCAGCAAAAAGCTCAGGCCTCCAGATGGCAGGAGACAGCAGGCACCAGGATGGGATAACAGATGGCCTCAGGGTGGCCTGGCAGACAGCAGGCTTCGTGTGCCACCACCACAGGTGTGAATTGCCCTCCATGCGAGGCTTGGCATCTTAGAACCATCGAAGGAAGATCTTGCAACCTGGTAAATCTTGTAGTAAAATGATCTGAACATTAATGGAGCTAATAAATACTACCTACTCAATTTCATTGATTAGCCTTTGATTTAGACTAAAAATTGTTCCCCTGGAGTTGGCAAGATAGCTCACCTGATACTGTACCAACACTGTCATGTCTGCATTCCGGGTTCCAGCCCCAGCACACCATATGGGGGCATTAGGATACTGAGGGAAATTTCCATTCTATAATACTCTCTCTCTCTCTCTCTCTCTCCATTAGAAAAAGTCAGACTGGGCCCGAGCAGTCTGAACAGTCACCTAAAAGAAAGTGGCCTAAACAGGTTTCTATATACAAGGATCAACTGGTGCCAAAAATAAAGAAAAAGTCTTTATTCATTTAAGGAAAATATTAAAAATCACATCTGAAAGTGTTCACCTTTGAGTTAATTCTACTGAGGAAGAAATCGAAACATTCATAGGTATCATATACTATAGGAAAAGTCGACTTTGTTATACGAGGGTGATGGTGGGAAAGGGGATATTGAGTGTCCATGCACTGTTCTTATCCCGATTCATATTGGCTCCCACCATTTATAACCACAGTGGGCTGTGGTAGCTATTCTGTGTAAAATGCTTAGGTAATGAAAGGTCAACCAGGCATATCACAAGACCTCAGTAAATATGAGCAGTCTAGCAATTGGGATACAAAACTCTGGTGGTGAGAATGGTTGTGGAATTGTACCCCTGTTCTTTTGTAATTTTGTAAATCACTAACAAAAATGAAAAAGTGGATATATATATATATATATATATATATATATATATATATATATATATGTAGATATAGAAATAGTAGTCAACCCATATCTGTAACCTTGGGAGAATTATTTTAGTTTCCATTGGAGGGATTGGAGACACAGAATTGTGGTGGTGGCACTGGTGTGGAATTACACCCCTGTTATCTCATAATTTTGTAAATCAATATTAATTCACTAATAAAAAACAAGATAATCTAAAAAAATACATAAACTGATCTGAGCATTGAAGAAATTCTGAAAGAGAATAAAGTCTAGTTCTCAGGCTGAAATAAAAAAGCAGTAAGTATTAAAGTATTATCATCACCAGTACTTATCTGTCCAGGGTGGGTGGCGGTACACCTGGTAGAGTGCTCCTAGTACAGTGTGCAAGGACCTGGGTTCAAGACCCTAGTCCCTGCCTGCAAGGAGGGAAGCTTTACAAATAGTGAAGCAGTGTTACAGGTGTCTCTGTCTCCCCGCCCCCCTTATCACCCTCTCTCCTGTCAATTTCTCTCTGTCTCAATCCAAAATGGATATTTATTTTAAAAAATTCTTCCCAAGGGATTGTATTTTCCCAGTGGCTATAATTTGTATATTATAGCTTTGAGCTTGACATGGGAGAGTCTGCACCTCTCTTTTGTATCTTATCCTGTCAGTGTCATGAGGAAAGGCCAGGGACTGATCTCTAGACCAGAGAGAACAGAGGTCGCAGGTCACCTCCCACACTGAACTTTACAGGATCTACAACCTTCCCCTCCCCCCCCCCAAAAAAAAAAAAACAGGAATCCAGGCGGTGGCACAGTGGGTTAAGTGCACCTGGTGAAAAGTGCACTGACCGGCATCAAGATCTCGGTTTGAGCCCCTGGCTCCCCACCTGCAGGGGAGTCCCTTCACAGGTAGTGAAGCAGGTTTGCAGGTATCTATCTTTCTCTCCCCCTCTCTGTCTTCCCCTCCTCTCTTGATTTCTCTCTGTCCTATCCAATAACAACCACAGCAATAACAACAACGATGATAAACAACAAGCGCAACAAAAGGGGAAAAAATTTAAGAAATCAGTAAAAATTTCTAAAAAAAAAAAAAAAAAACTACCAAGTATTTACTGTGTCCCTTATTTCCAGCTCCTGCTGTGTAGGGGTTTGTTTCTTAGTGTTCCTGTCCTGGGCTCCTTAAGCAATAATGTCTCTTAACTTTTTTGCTCTGAACACATAAGCACTTTGTTTATTTTAATCTTGGAGATAGAGAGAGACAGACAGACAGAGAGATAGACAGAGAGAGAGAGAGAGAGAAAAGGTAAAAAAAACACAGAAGCACATTATGTAATGAAAGTTGAACTAATAATTAGGAAGTTATTCGAATAATGTCTATAATAGAGCTGATTGACTTATTAAACTTCATCTAACTTATTAAAAGGATAAGAGCTAGAATTGTTTTCTTCCTTGCTTTAATTCTGACAGACTCTGCCATAAACAATGACAGAACAGGACTGATGGACAGACTGGGGAAGGAAAAGAAATTGAGATAGTCAAAACCTCTGATTCTCTTGGGCTGGGTCCTTTTTTTTTTTTCCCAACTGTTATGGGAAAACAGACCCTAAAGATCTAAAGATTTGAAGCTTGATTCTTGATTTTTTGTTCCTGCCTGTATTCTGTCTTGAAAAGATGAGGAAATCGGACTTTTTCCTGCCTTGACTCTCCCTCTGTTCTCAGCAGAGTGTGGGGCAGCCCACCTCAGAGCCTGCTGTGTAAGGGAAATCCTGGTGATTGTTATTTTTAAGGGGTTTGAAATTCCTCTGGGATCTTATGCTCCCATTATCTGTTGTGACATACCCACAATTTTAACTCCCACTGACTGCATTTCTATGGCAAGTTGTTGTTGATGTAAATACGTAGATGTATACATCCAAATAGTTAGGGATAGTTATGGTACAAGAGTGACTCGTTTTCTTTTTTTTTCTTTAATTTTTTTATTGATTTAATAATGATTGACAAGATTGTAGAATAAGAGGGGTACAGTTCCATATAGTTCCCACCACCAGAGTTCTGCATCCCATCCCCTTTATTGGAAGCTTTCCTATTCTTTATCCCTCTGCAAGCATGGGTCCAGGGTTATTATGGGATACAGAAGGTGGAAGGTCTGGCTTCTGTAATTGCTTCTCCACTGGACATGGGTGTTGACAGGTCGGCCCATACCCCCAGCCTGTTTCTGTCTTTCCCTACTTGGGGAGGCTCTTGGAGAGGTGGGGTTCCAGGACACATTAGTGAGGCCGTCTGCCTGGGGAAGTTAGATTGGTGTCATGGTAGCATCTGCAACTTGGTGGCCAAAAACCACTATGATATAAAGCAGAACAAATTGTTTAATAATCAGAAACTTAAAGATAAGAATATAGCAGATAAGATTTGGGATTTCCATTTTGGAAAAAGTTAGGAAGTCTGTTTTAGGTATATTCCAAGGGGCCTATGACTTTATCAATTTTTACCTGAGCCAGACAGCTAACATGCAGGTGGGCTAAAGGCATTATCTGGGGAGATGGTGTCAGAGTTGGAATGAGACTAGAAAGCTGGATCATGGCAGATAGTGGCTCCCACATATGGGGAAAGTATATAAATACCATTAACTATAAGCCTCATCAGTCTGATGTGGGGTCCATATCTATTCATATTCAGCACAGGAGCCTGTATAGCATCTGCAGCTCTGTGATTCATTTTCTTTCACTATCAGTGTTACCTTAAGAATAAGCTTGAATTACATCTTAGGAAACTTTAGATAATGTCTTTACCAGTGTTCCAGGGAGTCTGGAAGTTACATATAGGAAAGAAGATTGCTTTTTATTTATGGAAATTCAATATTAGCTCTCTGAAAGCTTAGTGTAATATTGGTTTTATTTTGAGTTGTGTTTTCATGATATTCACAGCATGATGAGATTCAGCAACACTTATGCTCCTCCTAGTAAAAATAAGTATCTCTGTTTTGATCTATTTTCCTTGGCTCTATTTTGCTGTTATGTAGATAAATCTGAAAGGCTGTATAGCCCTGATTACATGTAGCCAGATACTCTACTAACAGTCTCTCCTTTCCCGGAAACATTTATGTTCATTGACTAGTGTATGTAAGTGAATTTGTTTTTAAAAATAATATTTCTAAAAAAAAATTTCTTGCTTTTTTTGGAGGGAAAAAAACCTTCAATCTGTTATTTACTACTTATTTGGGTCATAAAGCTTATTCAGCAACAACAACAAATTTCAATTAGAATCTTGGCTGACTGCAGGTAATTCTATTAGCCCAAGTAAATAAAGTACATATTTCAGAAGTAGAAAAGTAGAAATCCTGGCTTCTATATTGTAGTTCTTTTGAGTCTGGGTTTTAATTACACTGCAAACAAAATGAGCATTATCAGTTCCAATATATGTTTGTTACAGTCTCCAAGTGAAAGACAGAGCTGACTAGTGCTCTGATTAAATAGTAATAATAATAATTAACAGTCTCCTGATTCTGGCTATAGGTTAGCATTAAAATTTCTCTGACAACAAGGTATTTTTTTATATTCTATTTAGTTTTTCATGATTTGGAAATTTCCCAGCCTATTTTTCCTCTTTGCAATAACAGCATAATTTCAGGAGTTACACCCTCTACCTTGCACAGAAATGTATAAACTGATTTGGGAAGGGGAGTGGGGAGCTGAGGGGTGTCAGAAATGGCAGATGAGGCCAAGTGTTTCTTAGAATGTCTATTTCTGAAAGCTCAGGATCCTAGGGAAGCTTCTTTTTATGTGCATGCAGTTTCTCTTGGTGCTATCTCAAGAGATGCATTGCTTCACATTTCCTCTCCAGGAATTGGTCTTTGAGAAATTATTCCGCAAATATTCCAGTCCTGCTCCAGCAGGAGCTAGAGGCATATTTACTTACCACTGTCATTCATGTTTCTCCATTGACTCTGTTTTTGATCACTGGTCTTACTGTCCCTGTCACAGCTCATCCCTCCCAGAAGATTACCTTCCTACACCTGAGAAGTGGGGAACGGGAGCTATGTGTATGATAGTGAATCTCACACAGCTTGATACAGAGCCAGAGAACAATTGGATTATGTCAAAAAGGGAAAAGTGCCACGTGCACTTGCCATGTTTCTTCCAGGGCAGGCCAATTTAAATATAGCCTACTACCACAACTTGTCCAGAATTAAAATAGCCCAGAACAAGTGGCAAATGGCAGGGAGTGGGGCTCAGTGCCAAGAGATGGCTAAGGAATGGGAAAAACAGGCTTTTGAAATGGATTGTATCTGCTCAAATGACCGTAGCATCCAGGACACCCTGCCTGCCATCCACCCTCCTAACTTCACATTTCACACAGATAACTTCACACAGATAAATGCAAATTCCCAGAGCTTTATGAAAGAGGAGACAGGTTAAAACACTCAGGAGCTTACCAGGCTCTTTTAAAAAGCTGAATAGATTGTGGTATATTGCTGTTTCAAAATTAGAATCAGATTAATTACTGAGTTCCAGTATAATGGTTTTTCACTCAGAGTTGGGGACAGTACCATTGCAATCAGGTTTCCAGGTACAGGAGACATTTCTAACCTATGGATTGAATTGCATAATGCCTCTGTAATCCAGCCCTATTTGACAAAGGAACCTGGTGCCACACTTAATGAAATCTGAAAATAGGAGCCGCACTGACTTAACAAATTGCGAGCACAGTGTTAGTAGACAGTACCAGAGAAGCTAATACTTCTGTTAATGATCCATTCCTGAACATTTTTTGGTCGTCTGTTGCTTTTGAGTTTCTCTTGATTTTAGCTCTATCGTGTTTCTTCAGATTCAACCACCCTGGGTCCATGCTCCCAGAGGGATAGAGAATGGGAAAGCTATCGGGGAGGGGATGGGATACGGAGATTGGGTGGCGGGAATTGTGTGGAGTTGTACCCCTCCTATCCTATGGTTTTGTTAATGTCTCCTTTCTTAAATAATAATAAAAAAATAGAGGATAAGTACATTTAAGTATTTGCTCTCTGAATTAAAATAAACCTTCAGATAAAATAGTGGCTAATATTTGGAGTACAAATATTTCAATTAAATATACTATACACATACTAAAATTTGTATGCTATACACACACACATACACTATAATATTGCTTCCAAATTCACTGTCAGGTTAAACCAACTAGCCAAACATTTAGTACTATCTTGGAAGTGTTTAATGACACAAGATATATTCATTGTCCTCTTTCATTTAAATTGATAGTTGTTTTTAAGATTATAAAAAAGCAGGTTTAAAAAACTATCTCTGAGTCTTTCTAGTATAATTAGTATCAAATTAGTTTGGTTCAAAAATTAATTTCAAACTTTTAGAACCAAGGTCAGTAGTGTGTTTTCTGGAGTTACAGAAAAGATAGCTTGGCAAATACCTTGCAAGAAGTTACATATGTTACTTGTGGCAACTGTCTGTTGTGCCTCAGAGTTTGGGGTAGGGTAGTGGCCTCTCATACCAACATCAAAGCCCTTCTTATTCCATTTTGCCTTTTTGGGGGGGTGGGGGGAGGGAGCTGCTGTTTCTGTGACATCTCAGAATACCATTGCAGAGAAATTCTGCATTTACAACTGACTGTTGCTTGCAGCGATCACCTGCCAGAGAGAAATTTAAGGGAAAAGAAGCTATAATTTTACCACCTAAATTGCAGAGGGGTCAGAGCAGGATAGTGATAGATGCAGTTTAAGCATAACAAGTAAGAAAGAAAAAGTGAGTATGTTGTTTAGATTAAGTAGAAATGACTGTACACAGAGTAGTAATCCAAAGGCATTTCTAGACATTTACAAATCATTAAGTCTGTTGGTTTTGTTTGAAGTGTGAAAAAGGAGTTAATCGTGACATAAGCATTCGACTAGCTAGACGTCAGTAGAGAGACCAGGGGTGATTATTTTAAGAAATACAAAGTCAGAATTGATCTAAGGGGCCAGGAAATAAGTCACCCAGTAGAGTGGGTTTATTACCATTTGTGAGCCCCCCAAGTTTAAGCCCAGATACCTCTTGGGAGCAGCACAATATTGGGGAAGCCCCATGGATAATGGAGCTGTACCATGATATCCCTACCTCCCTGTATATAGATAGCTCTGTCTCTATCTGAAATAAGTGAGACCTGGGTGCAGTAGAATTGTGGATGTGTTAGGATCCTTTGCAGCAGAATAAAACAAAAATGATTTGAAACTTGGAGATGTATTAATAGGAAGGCAAAAAACAGTGTTACATTACAATTATAAAAATATATTAAATTTCAGTGGCCGAGCGACAGTGCAGCAAGTTAAGCACACATGCTGCAAAGTGCAAGAACCGCCATAAGGATCCCAGTTCAAGCCCCTGGCTCCCCACCTGCAGGGGGTGTCGCTTCACAAGTGGTGCAGGTGTCTATCTTCCTCTCCTCCTCTCTGCTCTCTGTCTTCCCCTCCTCTCTCCATTTCTCTTTGTCCTATCCAACAACAGTAACAAGGGCAACAAAATGGGAAAAGATGGTCTCCAGGAGTAGTGGATTCATAGTGCAGGCAATGAGCCCCAGTGATAACCCTGGAAGCAAATATATATATTAAATTTCAACAGTAGTAAGAGCTCCTAATAAATAGATGTGCACAGCACGTTAACCAGCATCAAGCATTCATGCACTACCTCCTACACTGTCTCAGAAGTTTCTTGATGTTACATATTCTAGCAGAACAGGTTTTCCAGGACACTCCATTGCCCCTTGAAGAGCATCATGATTGACTTCAGGGCATCATGATTGACTTCCATAGGCCTCTGCTGTTCTTGATGCCCCATATATCACTGGGTAACTGGTCAACCCAAAATAATCCATGTGAAGCTCCCAAAAAGTTCTTAGTGCCCCCTTTATTCATGCCAGAACAAATCAAAGAATGTGAAGTATCCTCCTCCATTGGTCTACCACACCAATGTTTGGGTCCAGACTTAATACAAGTTATAGTTTCCTTCTCTTGGCTAGTGTATTCTCTGCCTTCAATGCGAGGGGAATTTCCACAGATAAAATAAGAGTAGCCTTAAAGCAGGACACTAGAATGGCTGAGCAAGTTGTGGGATATATACACACTGAAATACTACTCAGCTATTAAAAATAGTGATTTCACCGTTTTCAGCCCATCTTGGATGGAGCTTGAAGATATCATGTTAAGTGAAATAAGTCAGAAACAGAGGGATGAATATGGGATGATCTCACTCTCAGGCAGAAGTTGAAAAACAAGATCAGAAGAGAAAACACTAAGTAGAACTTGGACTGGAGTTGGGATATTGCACCAAAGTAAAAGACTGGGGTGGGGGGGGGAGGGTACAGTTTCTTGAACAGGATGGCAGAGGACCTAGTGGGAGTTGTATTGTTGTGTGAAAAACTGAAAAATGTTATGCATGTAAAAACTATTGTATTTATTGCCAACTGTAAAACATTAATCTCCCAATAAAGAAATTAACAAATTTTAAAAAAAAGGTCACTGCCTTTTGTCTCAGGTTTAGCGCCCCTTCACTGGACTACTATAGCTTTACTGAGAAGGAAGGAAGAACTGTTTCCAGCACTCCTGCCTTTTACTAAAATTTAACACATTCAGGAAATCTGTCTTGTATAGTGTAGCCTGGTACTTGCTCAGAGCAGCTGTCAGCAGATAAGGCCCCAACCTTTATTAGCACTAGGCAACACATGGCCAGAGGGAGGGCAAGCTTTAGAGTTGGTTACCTAACTGGCTTTCCCCATTCTATAGTTCATTCTGACTCTTTCTTCCCCGCCCCTGATCACAAGGTGATGATCAGTAGATCTTGAATTCTTGAACCTCAAGAGAAACTCTTAGAGAAATGCGAGTCACATCCTGATTTTTGCCCCTATTCTTGGGTCAAATCGCCTCTGCATAAAATGTGTCTTGCGAATCTTTGGACTGGTGTGAATCCTGGATTGGTAAGGACTATTTCCATCAAGTTAGGACATCTGTCACTAAAGAATGGCGTCCAGGAAGCAAAGGCTGCATTCCCCACAACTGCAGCAGGAATCTGTCCCTCCCACTAGCAGGCATGGCAGCACAGGCCCCACGGTCAGTTCCACCATGAAGGAAAATAAAGGTTAAAGTTTGTCAGAATATATCTAGTTATCCAGGCTGACTGGCAGCTCCTGATCACAATTAGTCCATATATTATAAGCAGGCCACTAATGTTTTATTAGGACCAAAAGAAAAAGATCACTTATTTTTTTTTCCCTTTGGAGCCAGAATTTAATGATTCTTTTGCTTCCTCTATTTGAATCCTGCCTTGTATTTCTGCTACCCTTTCTAATCAAGAAGTTATCTCCATATACATGTGTTTATCTAGAAAATTGCCTTTGCTCCCAAATCATTCCAAGTGTTCTCCCTCTTACTTAGGCAGTAAACAAAATCAGTCATCTGGTTTATGTATTTATTGGGGCATGTCATCTCCATTTTTCTGAATATTCTTGGGTAGGGTATAATTTTTTATTGAATATTGGGATGGAAAGTCTCTATTCAACATAGCAAATGTGGAAAGCAGGTAGGAAGACACCATAGAAATATTTGGAGGTTCTTGTGAAAATAGAAAGAAACTTTCTAAAATTTTGGGAATAAATAGATGATCTTTTGATATTTCTTTTTTAAACCTGGAGGTGTTAATTATTAATTTGGTGATTTGTGGAAGGCAACTAGAGTTGGATGAATCTGTAGTATTTTTAACACCACCTAAAAATGTTCCTGCTAAAAAATAACCTTGATGAAAACCAGATCTTTCCTTACAGTCTTTAGGAAGATGTTTTCTAAGCTGTGTTATTTCATTTGAAAGTCAGCCCCAAGCCTGGTTTAAAAAATAGTGTAAGAGAAGAAAGCTCAAATTTTGCACTCGTCAGTGGGTGTTACAAATTAAAGGATCAAATAGAGAAATGAGGACAAGTGACTAAAAAAACAGGCTTACAAGTGAACTTTTTATAGCAGAAAGAAAAAAAATCATAAGTAGAAGATGAAGTATTTACTAAAGCAAAATCTAAAGGTCAGTAGTACAGAAGTCTCTTTTCATTATATACCAACCCAGTCCCACCCTAAAATTTAGGAGACTTGAATTTTGCCTACTTGTTTCCCTAAACAGCTGTGTGACTTTGAATATGTTCCTTGGTCACTCCGAGTCTCAAATCCCTATAGGAAGGAGAGTAATTACTCTACTATAGGGGAGGAACTTTGTGAGCTCTCAGAGGTCCTTCCTGTTCTAATTATATTTTTTTTAATCTGTCTGCTAAAGCAAATTTTTAAGAGGTACTTCTCAAAACCAGGGGATTACACTAAATCAGAGCAAATCCTTTGTGCTCGTTAGATGTTTGTCCCAAATAACAGTTGCAGCAGCAAAAGACTGAAGATTTCAAGTAAAAATAGTCAAGGACTTATTAGTTGAACGGTTGAATGAATGGCCCTTTATCACAGGCCAGACATGAAATAGAGTAACCAAATTACAGTTCCCAGTAGGAAACATGAATTGAGCAAAACTAGTTTGCTGAGAGAATAACTGTATCCCCACTATTCCAGTACTCTTCACAAAGCAGTCCTCTGACCTGCTCTACAACTTTAAAAATATGAATGTTAAACATGATAGAGTTTAAGATATATTAGAATGGTTTTGTAAAAGAAAGTTTTCATCAAATGTCCACCATCAGATGTCCACCTAGTAGAAGAACAGTGTCCTTTATCGTTCACCATTGAGTTGTGCCTGGACAGAACAAAGTGCAGTATGGTAGACTAGTAGATTTGGAAATTGTAGAGTCGTTTTAGGAGTATAAGATAGAAAATGAGTATGTTATTACCTCAGATTGTTTCAATTATGAGTTCAAGGTGGAGCTCTGTAGGATTTCTATCACTTTTCAGTAACGGATGGCTGTTTGTTATTTTCTTTCTTTTTTCTTGTTTTCTTTTTTTAAATTTCTTTATTGGGGGATTAATTTTTTGTTTTGTTTTTCATTTTTAAATTTCTTTATTGGGAAATTAATGTTTTACATTCGACAGTAAATACAATAGTTTGTACATGCATAACATTTCTCAGTTTTCAACATAACAATAGAACCCCCATTTGTTTGTTATTTTCTATGTATTCTTATAAAATATATTTTTTGAGCACCAGAGTATGCATTTAGTTGGGCTTTGCAGCAGTTAAGTAATTAGCTATCCCTGTGATCTATTCAGTCCCTTTGCCCTTCCATTGAACACCACTAGCTGCCATTGTTAATTTTGGCCATTAGTTTTCAGCTGGCCTAATTTCATCCTATTTTAATGTTCCTGTCTGCAGATCAGTGGTAAAGGACAGAAGTATTACAGCAGCGATGTGGAAATAAAAACAACATTGACATGATTCTGCTTGTTAGTGCTGATGGCTAGGAAGTTTTTACCAGGCCCATTCACAATTTTTGGTTACAGTGCTAAAGACAAAAGGTAGTCATGGCTATATCCATAATTGTTTCATTTTACAGAATGGCACACTTTTTTTTTTAAGTACACCGGAAAGAAATTGAGAGGGATGGCAGAGATTTAAAAAAAAAGGAAGAATAAAAGAAACCTGCAGACCTGCTTTGCTACTTGTGAAGCTTAATCCCTGCAGGTGGGGAGCAGGGGTTTGAACTTGGGTGCTTACAAATAGTAAAGTGTGTGCTTAATCGGATGCACCATCACTTAGGCCCAGAATGTACACACTTTTAAAAATAATTCGGTTCACCTTTTGTTACCAAAAGTCTACTGATAATTTGAAGTAAAGATATATGCCCTTTAGTAAGAAGCTAAACTTAACTAAAAATAAAGAAGTTTCTATTATAATTGTCATAGGAGAGGCACGGGGCTTATTTTAAGCTATTAAGAAGCATGTAAGATGTAAATATAATTTACACTTACAAGATTTTAAAAATATTTTATTTTAATAAGAGAGAGATACAGAGAGATGCTGAGAGATACCAGGCACTATTCAAGCTCTGGCTTATGGTGGTGCTGGGGATTGAACCTGATAGTTTTTTGCATAACCATTATGCTGTCTCCTCAGCTCCCCAAGATTTTTCACTTACAAGACTGTCTTCACATTTTTCACTGGACCCTTTCTATTTTCACTTGATCCAGACTGTTGGCTCTATACCTGCCCTCCATCCTCCTTGCTGGAATCTCAAGACCACCTTCTACCTTCTGTGCTTCTCCTAGAAGAGACAGCCTTGTAAGACAAAATGTAGACTAATATAAACCTAAAGTTAGCTCTCTTGATTACATTCAACAGTTCATCCAACCTCCTTCTATTCCTTAAGCTCTGTACAGTGCCGATAGCTTCACCATATTTTTACCTTTTTAAGTTTCTAGATTCTCCCTAGGAGACCCAAGTCTCAACAGAAGACTAATAATGAACAAAATGAACCTTCTTATTACTAAGTGCTTCATATAAATCTGGTCTAATTCAGAACAGCTCTTCAAGGTAATACCATTCTCATTATACAGACAGGTGAGGAAATTGAGGCTAACGTGACACAGTCAATACCTGACAAACTGAGCTTGGATCAGGTCTGTCCAGTTCCAAAGCCCACAGCACTCTCAGTATCTCTCTCGTTTTTGTTAGAGGGGGCTGGAGGGGGGGGGGGGGCACAGCATCAACACTTCCTTCAGTGTGGTGGAGCCAGGCTTGAACCTCAGTCATGCACATGGCAAAGTAGCACACTATCCAAGTGAGCTATTTCACTGACTTTTTGTCTCTTTCAAGTTATCATTCAGATAACTTGAAAACAATGGATCACAACAACAATAACAACAGAAACAAAATGGGGAAAATGGCCTCCAGGAGCAGTGGATTCATAGTGCAGGCATTGAGCCCCAGCGATAACCCTGGAGGCAAAAAAACAACAACAAAAAAAAACATTAGATCAAACCACCACTCTTAATTTTTTCTGTTCCTTTCTTCTGCCTCATACAGGTTCCAACTTAAGCAATTGTCATATCCTGAAAGCTTCCTCGTCTTCAGTTCTCCAAGCATCTCCTCAATTCCTAGATAATCAGCTCTCATTTTCTTAAGATGCAAATAAAAGTGTCTTTTCCCTTGACCCAGTAAATCCTTCTGGTTACTGTCCAAATTTCCTCCTTCCTTTCTGGGTCAAAAGTCTCCAGCAAGTAACCCACACCTGCTTCCACTGCTTCCTCTGCCCATTTCCTCACCGACCCCTTTTACTCTGGTTTCTAGTGACCTTCTTACTAGAACTTCTTTTTCAGAGGTTCTCATCAAATTCAGCAGCCTTTTCTCAGCCGTCTCCTTCCTCTGGCAAAAGGAAGCATCAACCAAATGCTTCAGATTCAAGTGGTGCCTATTTTAGCCAATAAATTAGTCAATCGGTACACTTGCTCCAAAGAAGGGTAACTCTTCAAAAAGGAGCATGGGATTTATCCACGAACTAGAATGAATCTGTTGGAAGTTCACCTCCTATTTACTTACTGCATCACCAAATCCCTAGGTGCTTTTGGAATGGTTTTCTTCTTTTTTTTTTTTCTTTTGATTTTTAAATTTTTTTAAAATTTATTTATTTTCCCTTTTGTTGCCCTTGTTTTTCATTGTTGTTGTAGTTATTATTGTTGTTGTTATTGATGTTGTCGTTGTTATACAGGACAGAGAGAAATGGAGAGAGAAGGGGAAGACAGAGAGAGGAAGAGAAAGACAGACACCTGCAGACCTGCTTCACCATCTATGAATTGACTCCCTTGCAGGTGGGAAGCCAGGGTCTCGAACTAGGATCCTCACACCGGTCCTGGTTTCCTTTTTTTGATTCACTTGTTGTTGGGTGTGTCTGTCTACCTTGATGAACTCTTCTGTGATCATGATGCCCTCACTTCTCTTTCTAAGTTTGACCTTTACTTTGCGTTGCAACCCAGTATTCCCAATTATAAATGTCTTCACATAAAATTCTGTTTGTCTAATAAGTTTGTCATCGTTTTCCAACTGCCTCCTTTTCCCACCTGCTTACGTTCTACCTATAATAAAAACCATTTTATCTGGATACCAAATCAGAAATCTTGAAGCTACCTTTTAGTTTTCTCTCCTTCTTGCTTATTTGTCCATTTTATCAGTATGTGCTGAGAACCACCTTTTTGTGAGGTTTTTTTTGTTAAGAGCTGGCTGGCAAAACAGATATGAAAGCTGCCCTCATAATTCAAAGTTCTGACAGTTCTTCCCCTAAAATATCCCTCAGTTGTACCTTTTCTTTTAAGGCTGTTTCTCTCATTAGACACTTAGCATGCTGTGACTGGGATTAGTACAGCAGCTGCTCGTCTGAGAGCCCAACATTTGGTCTTTTCACTTCCTCTAATACCTATGCTCTATAAATACTTGTACATCAAGTGATTCCATTTTTTTTAATTGTGGCAAAGTATATATAATATTAAATTTACTATCTTACCATTTGCAGGCATACAGCTCTGTAGTGTTGACACATTTACATTGTTGAGCAACCAGTCTTCAGTTTTTCATCTTATAAAATTAGAACTCCACACCCATTAAATGATAACTCTTTATCCTCCTTCCTCAGCTCTTGGCAGCCATCTTTCTGTTTCCTTTCTTTATGAAATTGGTTAGTCTAAGTGTCATTCTACATGAGTAGAGTAATGTAGTATTTGTCCTTTGGTGACTGGCTTATTTCAATTAGTACAGTGTTCTCAAGGTTGATGTTGTAGTATGTGTCAAAATTTTCTTTTTAGACTGAATAATAGTCCATTTTATGTATTTGCACTTATAATTGTAACCATTCCAGTGGGAACTGGTGGGGTATCCTTTTGATCTTAATTTATATTTCCATTATATGTATAGTTAGTGATATTCGACATTTTTTTCATTTTATTGGCCATTTATGAATCTTATTTGTAAAACTATTCATGTCTTTGCTCATGAATTATTGGAGTTCTTCATATATTCTAGATAGTAACCAGAATTACCAAAAACTTGGCTAGCAAATATTTTCTCCCATTCAATGGGGTTCAAGTGATTGTCCTTAAATTTTAATACTTAATGGTAATGTTTTAAACTTTAAAATTACCTTTATTAAAAAGAACTTTTACTCTAGAAATTATTTCAAGAATAAAACACCCCTTAAATTTTTTAGATGGTATATTTTTCTCAGTGCACATAATACATGATGGGATGATAAAGTAAAAGATGACCAGTTCAGAGGGAGAAAGCTGAATACCAAATGATCTCACTTACTGATAATATGTCTTCATATAAAATTGGAACTTAAGAAACAAGAAAAGAGTGGTCTGGGAGGTAGCACAATGGATAAAGCATTGGACTTTCAAGCATGAGGTCTTGAATTGTATCCCCAGCAGCATATGTACCAGAGTGATGTCTGGCTCTTTCTTCCTCTCTCTCTCTCTCTCTCTCTCTTTCTTAGCTTTCTCATAAATAAAATCTTTAAAAAAGAAACAGAAAAAGAAACAAGGAAAGACAGGAAGAATTTCAGAGTGGACCTTGGACTCAAGATATGGTGTATTGCAACAAAGCAAAGAAATCTGGGAATGGAAAGACATAGGAGGGGATGAAGAGGGTTCTAGTCTCCTATCACATGGTGGAAGGAAAAGACCTAAGTGGGAGTGAGAATATTTTGCTGACACCTGTCATGGGAGATGAGAAATTGTACCCATGTGTCAATAACTGTACTGTAAACCATCATGCCACCCCCCAGTAATTTTTTAAAAGATGGCCAGTTATTTGTCATAGCCTGTGTGAGGATTAGGAATGTGTGTTTATGTGTATATATATAAATTTGTATATATGTATGTGCATGTTTGTGTATCATATAGACAAGTAATTTTTCACTATCCTTATACTTCCCCAAAAAATATTTGCAGGACATTATGATAAGTCACATACATAATAGCATTTCTGACACTGGGGAATGTTACGGTCATGTATACATAAGCTGAAAATAACGTATACATGTATAAAAAATAAACACATTTTTAATATCTTTAACAAAAATAGAAACACTACTTATATAGTTCTCATTGTATGATACATAAAAGAATACCAGTTTATCATCAGAGATTTTTCCTGGCCCTAACAAGAGGAATCTTATCACCTAGAAGTTTATAGAAATAGATCTTTATATGTTAGTAGTACACATAATGGACAGAATTTTACAGAATACACAAACACACACACTTACATGAATCATGACTCATGACTCCTGTCTCCTATGATAAAAGGCCAAAGGTTATTATATGAATTATTATTACATGAAGGCATTGCTACAGTAGTTAAAGCAATGTTATTTAACTTTTGATCTCATAAACAAATACCTGTGACCTAGACTGGTCTTCGCCTAGTCTCTGACTGTTAATACTTTCAAAGCCTGTGGCTTCACACCTCTGCAAAAGTTTGGACTCTTGATAGATCAGATAGGAAACTTCAGTGGGATACCATGCTGCTTAGTTGACATTTTCTATCTAAACTTGATATAGCTTATGACGGGAAGAGATGGACTGCTACCCTAGTGAAAAAAGAGAGACTATTTGTAGATGATGCAACTTGTTCTAAATCAAAAACAACACAAGTATTCTGTTTTGAAGTTGTTCTTCCAAGTCCTCTATTAAAAAAAAAAAATCTGCAGAGGGGCCTGGTGATGGTACACAGCTGGTTAAGCACACACATTACAGTGCGTAAGAACCTACACACACATTACTGTGCTTAAGAACCTAAGTTCAAGCCCCTGGTCCCCACCTGCAGGGAGAAAACTTCACTAGTATTGAAATAGGGCTACAGGTCTCTCTGTCTCTTTCCCTCTTCCTTCTCAATTTCTGGCTCTATCCAATAAGAAATGCATAAATAAATTTTTAAACAAAATAAACTATTTTTAAAAAATGTTCAGGGAAAAATTATCATTCAAAAACTAGTAAGTGTCAAGATTAGACCTATTAGGATAATCTTTCTAGCCCATTTTTACTAAGAATAGAGCTTGATCAGAATCATTATCCGTTCTTGACTAAAGTCTTTTTTTTTTTTTAACCAGCTCACTGCTCAGCTGTGACTTATGGTGGTGGGGGGGGGGAGGGCGGGTTGTTGAACTTAGTACTTTAGAACCTCAGGCATGAGAGTCTCTTTGCATAACCATTATGCTATCTGCCCCTGCCCAACTAAAGTCCTTATTAGCTGTGTCAGTGAAAAGTTACATAATTCGAAAAGTTGAAAGTAGAGAGAGACATCGAAGGAGTCTGCATGCACTGTAACAGAAGTATATACTGAGTCTTGCCAGTTCTTTTCAGAGATACAAATCAATACTGAGAGTCCATCTTCTTTTTCTTTCTTCTCATTGCATGGTTTAATTGATGAGGACTAAGCTTTTCAGATAGAGAGGAGAGGAAACACCATTGCTGCAAAGCTCCCCCGCAGTGCCAAAGTACTCTGAAGTGGTGTACTGAGGACTTTAACTTGGGTTGCACACGTAACAACGCAGTTACTGTCCTAGGTGAGCTCCCTGCTGGCCTGAAGGCCTGTTTCTTCAGGTGGAGTAACTGAGAAATCATGTCTCTGAACTCTATGAAAACCCTAATTTTTGTTCTTATCTGGAATGTTTTTTTCTTAACAAATTTCTTAGGGCTACAGCTATGTGCACTAAATAATTGATGTTTCACAAATCTAGGTTTTGTTTAAATGAGGAATAGCGCAATCCAAAAGGTAGGAACAGGATGGAAATATATTTCCACTGGCAAAATTACCCATGCTAAATTAAGATCTTTACTGTGTGAGTGAGTAGATGTGTACAAAATTGAAAGAAGTTCTGTCTTAGCGGGAGTATAAGCTGAGAGTGGCCAATATATGGTTAGTGTACTTCTTTTCTGTGTGTGGAAGCATTATCCTATTTAAGAAAAATTTGGAAAAACCAGTCTCCCTTGAGCAAGGTGAATTAAGTATTTACAAAACATTATTTCAATCACTGAATGAAAATAAATCATCAAGCTTATCCTAGATTGTAAGGTAAAATAAGTTGTAATTAATTTAAGTACACGTGATGCCTAACTTTCAGGAATCCCATATGGTCTGTTCCAGCTGCTCACAAGTCACCTTTACTGGGTCTGTGTCCAGAAGGGGGTCATTTAACTGCTGAGCTTAGCCAGCCTCCCAGGTTTTTACCAATACCTAGTAACTCTAGTATTGATCGTTAAAACTGATTTATTGGGGGTTGAGCTGGGTGGGGTGGGGGAGGGGGTAATGCAGTGGGTTAAGCGCACATGGTGCAAAGCTCAAGGACAGGCGTAATGATCCTGGTTCGAGCCCCTGGCTCCCCACCTGCAGGGAGGTCACTTCACAGATGGTAAGGCAGGTCTGCAGGTGTCTTCCTTCCTTCCTTCCTTCCTTTCTTCCTTCTTTCCTTCCTTCCTTCCTTCCTCCTTCCTTCCTCTATCCCTCCCTCTTCCTTCCTTCCTTCCTTCCTTCCTTCCTCTTTCTTTTCCCTTTTGTTGCCCTTGTTTTTTTTTTTTATTGTTGTTGTAGTTGTTCTTGTTATTGATGTCGTCATTGTTAGATAGGACAGAGAGAAATGGAGAGAGGAGGGGAAGACAGGGGGAGAGAAAGAGACACCTGCAGACCTGCTTCACCGCCTGTGAAGCGACTCCCCTGCAGGTGGGGAGACAGGGGCTCAGACTGGGATCCTTACTCTGGCCCTTGCGCCTTGTGCCAAGTGCGCTTAACCCGCTGCACTACCACCTGACTCCCTGCAGGTGTCTACCCCCCCACTCCCCACCCCCGTCTTCCCATCCTCTCTCCATTTCTCTCTGTCCTGTCCAACAACAATGACAGCAATGGTAACAATTACAATTATAATAACAACAACAAGGAACAAAGGCAACAAAAAGGAAAAATAGCTTCCAGGAGCAATGGATTCCTAGTGCAGGCATTGAGCCCTGGCAATAACCCTGGAGGCAAAACAAAAACAAAAAACTAATTTATTGGGTTGTCAGAAATGTCATGAATGCACAGAAAAAAACAAAAAAAAAAAGTCATGATTTGTTTGAAAGCCCAATATTTGTAAGATAGCAGCTGATGCCTAACCAAGAATAGTTGGTTTTTATTTACTTTTTTCTATATTTTGTGGACAAAGTATGTGTGATTGAGGCATTTGGAAATTATGAGGATCTTAAAGACTTGTGGACATGAGCAGTGTTCTGTATAAATGAAAGGCATCTTGGGCATGGAATGCATGGTATGTGTACATTTTCCACATCACCAGCCACAGCAGCCGGGCCTCCATTTTAAGTTGTGCCAGCTGATCTGTCCAGACTGACTTGCCTCCCACCCACAGACCATTTCGCTTATTAAAGGGGCTGTGTTTTACTCTGGAAATGAACCTCAAATTTGACCACATGAATCCACTAACTTCAGCCAGAGTCAAGCCCAGTCTGAGCAAGATCTAAAGGTATCAGTGACTAGTCACACAAAGCTAGTGGTGACAGCAAACTCAGATAGCTTCCCGTTCTCAGGTCCAAAGCTACCCAGGAGAGCGGTTAAAACTCTGGTCTCCAGTTCAAATCTAGATTGGCTCATCTTACCTGCAGTGCAGGAGCATTGACACAGGGATTCTAGATGGAAAAGTCATGCCTCTCCCCCACACTCAGCCTTATAGGAAGGAGCAATTGAAAAAGTTAAAGGGTTAAATACAAAAATCTCAAATGGAATTTCAAAATACTGGCTTAGCATATTTTTTATCTTTATTTATTTATTGGATAGAGACAGCCAGAAATCAAGAGGGAAGGGGGTGATGAGGAGGGAGAGAGAAAGACAGAGACCTGCAGCACTGCTTCGCCACTTGCAAAGCTTTCCCCCTGCAGGTAGAGGCCAGGAGCTCAAACCCAGGTCCTTGTGCACTATAACTTGCACTCAACCAAGTGCACCACCACCCAGCCCCTCACAGGTTAGCATAGTCTAAATGTCATAGAATTAGTCCCAGTTTATTTGACTCTGTGGCAGTGGGTTGTGGATATATCAGAATAAATTGTTTGTACTTCAGTTTTATAAATGCATCGTTGAGGGCAAGTTGGTTGTACTATCTGGTGGCACCATAACCATTTTGTTGTGGCTTCATCAATTCTGCTGTCTAGGCATAATTGGGCTCTCACTATGAGTAGCAGATGATATGGTAAGTAATTCCAGGAGGAAAGAGTTGAACTTCTGATAAACTGAGTATGGCAGAGGGTTAGGGTTAATCCACTGATAATCAGTCACACCACACAGGCCTGATGCACCGTCTAGTCTGGTGCCCACTCAATGTTACTCTAGCCTGTTGAGGAATATGCATTTATCCTCTTGATTCTAATTATGTTTCATGTTTCATGATCTGCTGATAGCAATAATCTGAAACATTTCCCATGGTTCAGAAATTAAAAGTTTTGATGATTGGAAGTTTTAAAACAATTTCAATACTGGGATTTTCATAATAATAGAATTATTTTTATTGATTGATTGACTGATTTAATGATTAACAAAACCATAGGATAAGAAGGGTTCAATTCCACACAGTTCCCACCATCAGAGTTCCGTATCCCATACCCTCAATTGGAAGTTTCCCTATTTTTTATCCCTGTGGAAGTATGTATGAAAGATCTTTATGGGGTGCAGAAGGTGAAAGGTCTGGCTTCTGTAATTGCCTCTCTGCTGGACATGGACAGGTCAATGCATGCCTCCAGCTTGTTTCTATGATAGAATTATTTTGATCACAGAATTTCTTTTTATACAGTTTGAAGTTTACAGAGAAGTAACTTGTGCAGAGTTCCTATATGCCTTCTCTCCCTTGTGAACATCGTGCTTTAGGGGATACAGTCAGTAAAACTGATGACCTAGAGTTGATATTTTAGTATGACTTGAAATCTACATTTCCATAAGAGTTCACATTTTGAGTAGGTCACTGAATTTTAACTAATGTATAATGATTTGTGTCCCTGTTTAGTATCAAACAGAATAATTTCACTGCCCTGACCATCCCTATGCTCCACCAGCAGGATAGTTCACCTAGGAAGACACCTGCTTTATCATGGGTGAGACTCAAATTTGAGCTCAGCCCCCACCACTCTGAAGGAAACTTTGGATCTGTTGCCCCCCACCAAGAAAAAGTAAAAATAAAAGTGGTCTGTATCAGTGACGCCCTAGCAATGACAAAAAGTCCCCACACTCCACATTGTCATCCCCCCCTTTTCACCCTGAGCCCTTTGCAATTACTGATCTCTTCATAGTCATTGCATAGTTTTGTCAGTGTGTTCATTTTAAAGTTTCAACCCTGATTGTTGCTAAGGAAGCAGAATTCATTCTTTCATAATTACTGTATTTATCCGTAACCGTTATATATCCAGCAATATTCTACACATCAGTAATATGGCAAAGGACCAAAAATGAGAAGCTCCGTTTCCATGAAGCCACATTCCAGTCCATAAAGCCCCCAGACTTGACTGGGTCTACAAATAGGGGACAAAAGGGGAAGGGTTGTCCATCTAGGTTTGAGCTCTGGCACCATAAAGAAAGCTCTGGTGCTACAGTGTCTCTCTTTCCTTTTCTATCTGAACTTTTTAAAACAGACCAAAACAGAAGAAAGATGGACGCTGCAAAAACACAGAACGAGAGGCAGTAGTAACAGTAGTGAGGGAAAGCAGTGTGAGAATGAGACCCCTACCAGTGCCTCTGCATTCACAAGTCAGACCCCACTCTTCCTGCTAAACCACTTATGCTTCCTCTCCTTAAGACCAGCTAGAGAACAATGCCATTTCCCAGCTCCACCTCTCTGAAACAAGCCCTTTTTTAGACTCCCACTAAGCTCTTACTACTAGCTGTTTTATAGCCCTGGCTGTTACTAGTGAAATAGAATGGAAAATTGACAGAATTTTACGATTTGGTGCCCAGGATCACCCTATACTTAATCACATTTGATCTCAGAAGCCGAGCAGGGCTGGGCCTGATTAGTACTTGGGTAGGAGAAGAGGTCTTCCCCTTTGGAAGTAGATGGACCAAAGTTCTCCATCTATCTTACCCTTCAAATGGCCACAGCCTTTGTTTCCCCATCTTGCCATAAGAGCTCCCGCCACCACCCCAACTTCCTACTCCTATGCTCTGGCTTTGTGCCTCAGATTCAGTGAGTGAGGATGAGCCAGCCTGAGAAATTCCTTTTCTCCCCTAAAACTGCCTTCTTTTGTTTTATATAAGAAATATGCCCAGTGATGTTAACCCGGGTTTGAGCCCCCAGCATTGCTTGGGAGGTGCTATGGAAAGAGAAGAAGCCTCAATTCTGTGGTATCTCTGTCTCTCTATCTGAATGAAAAAAAGAAGGGGCCTGAGGAATAAAGTTGCAAATGCCCCCAAAGGTCCCAGTCCTGCCATAATAGTAATAATAAAAAGAGTTCACATGGTTTATTTATTTTTCTCCATGATCTGGGAAAAAATGCCAACCCAGGTCAAAATATTTGATTCAGTGAATTTTTAGCAAACCATCAAACTGCAGGCTGCACAGAACCTGTTCATACTTGTTATTTCTCTTGAAGTAAGGATTGTGATTTTCTTTTTTTTTTTTTTTTTTTTTTTTTACTTTTTTTCTTTTTCTTTTGCCACCAGGGTTATTGGTGGGACTTGGTACCTACACAACAAATCTACCACTCTCGATGGCCATTATTTTTTTTTTCATTTTATTTTTTATTTATTAGATAGGACAGAGAGAGGAGAAGGATGGGGAGAGAGACAGAGAAAGGGGATAGAGAGAGAGAAAGACCTGCTTCACCGCTTTTGAAACTTCCCCTTCTGCAGGTAGGGAGGAGAGATTCGAACTCAGGACCTCAGGCATTGCAACAAGTGCAGTCAACTGAGTGCGCCACCACTGTGCCACCAGGATTAGGATATTTACAGGTAGTTTCACCCATATCTCCCTCAGTGACATCTGACAGCATTATGACAGTAAAATTTTGCTCTTGCAGCTGTCCAGTCATGATCACAATTAGTGCTTGTCTGTGTCTAATTAAAAGGTGCCGCCCTTGCTGATTGTCCTTTGTGCTTTGGTGCAGGACTGCTCATGCAAGAGCGAAAGCTGATGCTGCTGACCAGGCTGCCCTGGCTGCCCGCCACGAATGCGACATCGCCAGAGCTGTGGCCAGAGAGCTGTCGCCTGACTTCTACCAACCAGGTAAAACAGCTAATGGGAGAAGTATGAGCACTGCCTCTAGTTTTCTTTATTTTTCCTGTTCCTTTTTACTTAAAAAGTCTGTGCTTCATGAGTCCCAGCTGTACTACAAAACAAATGGGAACACAAAAGCAACAAGTGGCATAAGTCTAGCAGTCTTATTCCTAAGGTACAGCTCCCTTTCTGCCTTCCCTGCCTTCTGCAGTAGACTTTGAGCTGATAGCAGTATGCAAGATAGCAGACTAAATGAAGTGTCTGATCCTTAAAGAAATGTGCCAGATGGTGGCATACCTGGTCAAGAGCACACACTACAGTGTACAAGGACCTGGGTTCAAGCCCCTGGACCCCCACCTGCAGGAGGACAGCTTCACAAGTGGTAAAGTAGGGTTGTAAGTGTCTCACACTCTCTCCCTCTCTATCTTCCCTTCCTCTCTCAATTTCTCTGCCCAATTATAAATTTTTTTTAAAAATCTGTTAGTAACCATTATAAATACTATAATAACTATTCCACAGCCAGAAGCTCCTGTAATAATAATATTGTAGGTAAAGCTAGTAAGTTCTGTGACTGTTACTTTTACTAGCTCTGAACTGAAGGCAATATGATCAGGAGGTAAAGAACCCTACCATCTAAGGTCAGATAACTCTATACAGGTCCAGAGAAAATTTCATGTCATGATGGAAGAAATAAAAGAGACAACTTCAGAAAAATCAGTTCCAGTAATCTGCCTGAAGTATTATAATGAAATTATAAATTCATACTAGGTGAAGGTTTAACTCACATCCTGTTGACCTCCTAGTAAGCTGTCTCCATCTCTTTCAATGATCAACTGGTATTAGTAAAATGAGGGTAACCACCTTTATATGTGTTTCTTTCTCTGTTGTTTATAAACAGAATATTCATATGTATTGAGAGATCAACAGATTTCTAGGTCATATGGATAAGTGGACTCTTAATTTCTGTATATCAAAATTTGTATTTTCTTTGTAAGGAATTTTTTTATAATTTTTTAAATAATTTATTTCTTTATTGGGGAATTAATGTTTGACATTCAACAGTAAATACAATAGTTTGTACATGCATAACATTCCCCAGATTCCCATTTACCAATACAACCCCCACTATGTCATTTTTGAATTTTTGTGCATTAGTTTTTATTAAATCAAGCTGAATAACTGGCACCCCGCAGAACCTATGTGTTCAATACAAGTCTGGTTCCAGTGCAAATGATGTAATATTGAAACCCAGAGGGCGCTGACATAAGTCAATGACCAAGATTCATCAAAGCAAACAATAACAGGAGCCACATAAAATATATAAAACCTGGCTGTGAAAAAATGGACGAATGAAAAAGAAATGACATGGTGACTTATTTTTTCCCTGAAAGGATTGAAGATAGAAAAGGCCAGGTTAGAAGGGACCTCGTTTTTTTAATTGGGGGAGGAGGCAGCTACAGTCTCTAAGAAATGCAGTTATTGGTACATGTGTAAAATTTGTCAGTTTTCTGCAAAAACCTCTAACCCCTACCTAGGTCCTCTTCCACCGCTGTGCACCAGGACCTGAACCCCCCTTTCACAGCCCTCCCCAGAGTCCTTTCCTTTGGTGCAAGACACCAAACCCAGTCTAAGTTCTGCTTTGTGTTTCACCTTCTGTTCTTCTTTCTCAACTTCTGTCCATGAGTGAGACCATCCCACGTTCAGCCTTCTCTCTCTGGCTTATCTCACTTACCATGATTCCTTCAAGCTCTATCCAAGATGAGATGAAGAAGGTGAATTCAGCAATTCAGCTTTTATGAGATTTTGGGAAGGGGCTCAGACACATTGCTGGGTAAAAGAATTGTCATGTTAAGTGTGATAAGCCATAAGGAGAAGGCTGAATGTCACAGAGAGGCTTCTTGTTCAACAGTTCAACTCCATGGGAAGCAACCAGTGATAATAGGTCTTCTCTTTCTTGTGTATCTTTATTAATCATGGAGTGGGGGGGGGGGGGGAGAAAGGAGAAAGAGAGAGGGGTGTGTGTGTGTGTGTGTGTGTGTGTGTGTGTGTGTGTAAAGGTCAGCTCTCCATTTTCCTGTCATGACTTCTGGTGGGATTGAACTATTTACTGCTGTGTAAATGAACTCACTGGCACCAAAGCATATTAGTAAATCACCTGTGGCAGAGTGTGAGAGCTTCAGACAGTATGCAGCTTTCCAGCAGCACTGCCGCGGGGAAGCAATTCCCCAGTCAGGAGCTGAAGCTTACTGTATAAGCCCAGGGTTTAAGCTGTTTTGAAAGCAAACAAACTTACTTTTGTTGTTTACAGGTGCTAACTTGTTGGTCCTGTTGTGAATTCTTCTGAAGAATAGGGCCCCTATATGTTTCTGCTAGGTGTTACCTAGAGGTAAATAATACCAAAGGTCAATTCAGTTTCCAGACTCATAGGTTCTAAAAGCCTTTTGTGGTACAAAAGCATTTGAGAGGGGGGGAAATATTGTGGGAAAAATGTAGCTTCATCATTTCTTAAGAAGAACAGCTTCATATGAGCAAATTGTCCATCAGTAATGAATACATAACAATAGCGGGAGGGAACAAGGGGTCTATCTGAGATGAGTGAAAAGGACAGTGTCAGTTGCCTTTGACCCACAGCCTTTCCTTCAACAGCTGTATAGAAAGCCTTATCTGTTCCAGGCATCATTGGTCTTCTCCAGGGAGCATAGCTCATGCATTCCATTCAACACTTACAGCGTGATCAAATCAGATAGACATTTCTAAAACGGCTCTCACGTTTTTTTTTTTTTTTTTTTTTTTTTTGGGCTGCTCATTTAATTTACATGTCTCAGATATAAATGTCTTTGTTGTTTGGGATGTGTGTTATGTATAGGAATTATTAACCCTAGAAAAAAAGGATGTCATTCAGAGCTTTTTTTTTTTAGTACTTTTATGCTAAGTTGTGTTTCTTTTTCCAGAAGCTGTCAATTTATTTATTTTTTAAATTTTTTATTAGTGATTTAGCAAAGTTATACAAAATGGTAAGACTTTAAGGGCATAATTTCAAACCCATACCTGGTGTATGAACATCACCACACCCTCTGATAAATTTCTATCCACCCCCCTCCAGCTGTCCCCAAAATACAACATAGTCCTCACAAAGTCTAAGAGACAGTTGCTTCCCCTTTTTTGCAAGTACATTTGCTTTAATTGTCTATTAAATGCCACATCTGAGCAGAAGCATCCAGCAGTTGATTTTCACTTCCTTACTTCACTAAGCATGACATCATCTATTTTATCCCAGAGGACACAATATCACAATATTCTTTTTTAATCTCAGGGTAATATTCCATTGAATATGATGTTCTATAACTTCTGTATCCAGCCATCTAGCAGTGGGTACTTAGGTTTCTCCCATTCCTTGGCAGTTGTGATTAAAGCAGCTATGCGCATAGGGAATAAATATGCCCTTTTGTATTTATTTTCATGTCATCTGGAAATATCCCTAAGAATTTTATGTAAGTTCATAAGATATTTCCATTCTTGTTTAAGAACTCTCCAGTAGTCCGGGAGGTGGCACAGTGGATAAGGCTTTGGACTCTCAAGCATGAGGTCCTAAGTTCAATCCCTGGCAGCACATATACCAGAGTGATGTCTGGTTCTTTCTTTCTCTCCTATCATTTCTCATGAATAAATAAATAGAACTTCAAAAAAAAATCTGAAAAAATGAAAATTTCTTTTTTGGGGCCGGGTGGTGGTACACTTGGTTGAGCATACATGTTACAGTGCTCAAGGACCCAGGTTCAAGCCCCCAGTCTCCACCTGCAAGGGGAAAGCTTTGTGAGTGGTGAAGCAGGGCTGCAGGTATCTCTCTCTGTCTCCCTTCCTATCATCCCATTCCTTCTCAATTTCTGGCTGTCTCTTTCCAGTAAATAAATAAAGATTTTAAAAAATTTTAAAAAAAGAACTCTCCAAACTGTTTTTCATAGAGGCTATACCAGTTTGCATTCCCACCAACAGTGTATCGCTATTCGTTTTTCTCCACCTCCTTGCCAACTCTTACCAACTCCTGTTTTGTTAATGTGGGCCAGTCACACAAGTATGAAGTGGTATCTCATTGTGGCCTTAATTTGCATTTTCCTAGTGATAAGTGATGTGAAGCAGTTTTTATATGTCTGTGAATAAAATCAGAATATCTTCAGAGAACTGCCTATTCAGATTGTTTACCCACTTCTGTTACTAGGCTATTTGGCTTTTGTTCTTGAGCTATATGGTTTCTGTATAAATTGTTTTTCTCAATGTCTTGTCAGGTATATATGGTGTGCAGATACCTTCTCCCAGTTGCTAGGTTGCCATTTTACCTTTCTCAACGTTTGTACACTGAAAGCTTTTAATCTGATGTAGTGTCATGTGCTTACTCTTTACTTCCCCTTGCCCATGGGATTGTGCCCCCCAATACATCTTTAATGTTAAGGTCTAGAAGGATTTCATCTTTGTTTCTTCTATGCATTTGTATGTTTTCAGGTCCAATATCTAAGGCTTTTTTTTCTTAAGATTTATTTAACAATATCTAAGTTATTTTATTAGAGACAGAGAAAAACTGAGAGGAGAGGGGGACAGAGAGATAAAGAGACGAAGGGACACTTGCAGCCATGCTTCACCACTCATGAAGCTTTCCCCTTGCATGTGGAGACCAGGGGCTTCATCCTGGGTCCTTGTGCACTGTAAGGTGTGCCCTTAACCAGGTGCACCACCGCCTGGCCCCCTAGTTTCTAAGTTTTAAATCCACTTTGAGTTAATGAGTCTATGGTGCTAAGTGATGAAATGAAAGTGCTACTTTCATTTGTCTACATATGACTATTCACTTTTCCCAGTACCATTTGTTGAAGACTTCCTCTTCCACAGCGAATGGTTTTTTTCCCCCTTTTACTAGATTTTACTAAATCATATACTAGACTTCCATAAGTATGGAAGTATGACTTTATTTCTGGGCTCTCTATACTATTCCATTGGTCTGAAGGCCTGCTTTTGTTCCAATACCATACTTTTTTTTTTTTTAATTATTTGCTTTGTAGGTAGTATACTTAGAAGTCAAGGAGAGTAATGCCTCCATTTTTTTCCCTCTCATAGTCATAATTACACACAAATTTTATGGTTGTTCTACTTCCTTGAATATATTGGGGGCTGGTCCGGGAGGTGACGCAGTGGATGAAGCATTGGGCTCTCAAGCATGACGTCCTGAGTTTGATCCCTGGCAGCACATGTACCAATGATGTCAGGTTCTTTCTTTCTCTCCTCCTATCTTTCTCATTAATAAATAAAATCTTTATTTAAAAAAAGAACATTTTGGGGGCAGGGCACCCATAATGAGTGGAGCACACATTTGACCATATGTTAAGGACCTGGGTTCAAGCCCCCAGTCCCCACCTACAGGGGGGAAGATTTGTGAGTAGTAAAGCAGTGTTGCAGGCATATCTCTCTCTGCCTTTCCCTCTCCCTCTCCTGCTCCTTCTGGATTTCTCTGTCTCTCAACAACAAAAAGCAGGAAGTACAAAAGCTTCTAGGAGTAATGGATTCATAATTCACACACTGAACCCCAGTGATAATCATGGTAGAAGAAAAGTGTTCAGGGCCAGGTGGGGTGCACCTGGTTGAGCGCACATATTACAATGTGTAGGATCCCAGTTCGAGCCCCCAGTCTCCACCGACGGGGAAAACTTTGCAAGTGGTGAAGCAGTGCTGCTAGTGTCTCTCTTTCTCTCTCTCTCTATCTTCCCCTTCCCTCATGATTTCTGTCTCTATCCAATAAACAAATAAAGATTAAAAAAAAAAGAAGAAGAAGAAAAATGTTCTGTGGTCCTGCCTTCTCTTCCTTTTTAAGTCATATCTACACCTGTTACTACTTTCAAATGTCCTTCCTTTTTTTTCCTCTTCTCTCTCCAGGTTCTGATGGAATTGGAAGTCAGAGCCCACCCTTAACCTTTCTCCCCCTCTGGGAGTATGGACCAAAATTCTTTATGGGGTGCAGAAGGTGGGCGTTCTGGCTTCTGTAATCGCTTCTTTGCTGGACATAGACATTAACAGGTCAATCCATACCCCCAGCCTATTTCTATCTTTCCTTAGTAGGGTGGGGCTCTGAAGTGGGGTTCCAGGACATACTGGTGAGGTCCTCTGCCCAGAGAGGTCATAGTAGCATCTGCAACTTGGTGGCTAAAATATAGCTAGTCAAAGAAATAATAGTTAACCCACATCTGTGACCTTGTGATAACTACTGAAGTTTCCATTGGAGAGATTGGGGACACGGAACTCTGGTGATGAGAACAGTGTGGAATTATACCCCTGTTATCCCATAATTTTGTAAATCAATATTAAATCACTAATTTAAAAAATCAAAGAAAAAAATGTTACTGGAATTTTTATAGGGATTGTATTGAATCATAAAATCATTTTAGGTAGCATGACATTGTAACGATACTTATTCTTCCCCTTCTTCATGTCTCTTTTCTTTAACATTTACTTTTTGTATACACCTTATTTAATAAGTTTTGTGTAATAATGGAAGTCTCTGTAAGAAAATGAGGATTCAAAAGAACTGGTTAAACATGCATTTTTTCTTCTTTTTCTTCCTTTTTTTTTTTCCTTCACGGTCTTGTTAGTTGTATTAGTGACTTATTATTGCTTTACAAAATAAGATTCCAGAGATAGAATTTCACCTACCACGCCAGAGTTCTATGCACCTTCCATAGCCACCAAAATTCTCACAAAGCCCAGGAGGCACTTTGGTTACCAGGTTTTACAAGTTCATTTGTTTTAGTCATCTATAATTTTACATATGAGCAACACCATCTGGTTGTTGTCCTTTACCTCTTTACTTATTTCTCTTAGTGTATAACCACCTCTAGTTTCATTCATTTTGTTCCAAAAGATTTAATCTCTTTTTTTGATTGGAGAATAGTGTTTCATTGGATATGTATCCCATAACTTACCTATCCAATCATCTTCCCTTGGGCATTTAGATTTCTTCATTTGGGCTATTACAATGCAATGGTAAAAACAAGGGCACATATATTCTTTTCTTATAAAAGTGCTCTGAAATAAAGGATTGGGGGACAGTATCTTTTAACAGTGTTCTGTAGTTTTCAGTTCACCTTTTTGTTAGATTTACACCAAGAGATTTTATCTTTTTGTGGCTCAACTGTGAATGGAATTGCTTCCTTCAATTCCCATTTCTCTGGCTCATAATTTATGTACAGAGATGCCATAGACTTAAATGTCTGTTGTATCCTGCCACTTCACTGAAAGCATCAATTGTTTCTAGGAGCTGGCAATATTTTAAGATAGTTCCCATCTTATACTTTTGAATCAAAAGGAGAAAAGAAAAAATATTGAGCAATAATACAGTATAGTTTTATCATTCATAGTTAAGTCCTAATGAATAACAGTAAAAACTAGAAGTATAGATATGTGAATGTGTGAACATATAATTGTATACATGCATAGAAACCTAAATGTCATGAGTATAAGTGGCATGACATAGTGAGTCATCCTCAAGAACTTAGAAATAGTATTGCCCTAGAGTTAAACTTTAAAATGAATCCCTGATGAACTACAACTAGCTATAGAAAGCAACTTGATGTGAAAGTACAATTTTAAATACTGCAAGATTTATATAAACTGATTAAACATTTTAAAGCATCTAAATAATTGGTCATTCAAAGAATATAGAATTAAAAAGTCAGAGGTAAAAACTGTCAGTGCCCATCTAAATGCTATCCAGAGAAGGAGAAAGAGGAGAATGTCCAGAAATCTGTCTGGAAGTTTCTTTTACAGAGAAAATATGCAAGAACAACTTTAGCCAATGGTGTTTGATTCTATTGGCAAGATCCCCCAGTTTGAGAAGGGGAGGCATCAAGTTAGGACAGCCAGATGTGATTTGACATTTGATTCGCCTCATGTTCCTTATCCTGATTCCACTTACCAATAACCATCTGATTTTAGTTGAACTTCTCAGAGAGAGCTGCTAGGAAGAAGAATGTGTGCTGGTGGTGTCAATGCAAGTCCTTGGCCTTATAATACTGGGTTGTCGGAAAAGTCATGATGCGTTTTTCTCTTTATAATTTGTTTTTATTCATTTGTTACTAGGTAGAGACAGAAATTTAGAAGGGAGGGGAGATAGTGAGGGAAAGAGACAGAGAGACATTTGCAGACCTGTTTCACCACTCATGAAGCTTTCCCCCTGCAAGTGGGGACCAGGGGTTTGAACCTGGGTCCTTGCACACTGTAATGTGTGTGCTTGACCAGGTGCACCACTGTCATGATGTATCTTTCTTTCTTTCATTTCTTTTTTCTTTTTTTACCAGAGCACTGATCAGGTCTGGTTTATGATGGTGTGGGGGATTGAACCTAGGACTTCAAAGCCTCAGGCATGAGAGTCTCTTTGCATAACCATTATGCTACCCCCCCATGATGTATTTTTCTGTGCAAAAATGCATCAGAACTTTTCCACCAACCCAATATTTTACATTATCCATTGTAAACTAGTGAACTGACCTTTTGGTATTATTATACATCCATCTCCTGGAAACTGGTCATTGAGTCCGCTTGTAGGAATGGCACTTCAGATGGCTGATGAAATTAAGGACTTAAGCCATGAGAGGTGAGATAAATCTTAGGAGGATGATCCACCCACTAAGGAGGGAGGTGAAGGAAAAGGATTGGGAAACTATATGTGTAACTCTGACCCAAAATGCCATTTTTCCATCAGTCAGGATATTTGTTTCCCTTTTAATTTCAAGTGTTACTAAGCAGAATGTCATTTTTTTTTAATTTCTCAGTTGTGGGGGTGAATGGGTATAGGTTAAAAAACAGTATGAAACACCACCAGGGCGTGTGGTAAATGTCAACTTGGAAGATAGCCAGTATCTCCAAGACAGCATCCTCAAAATGCTTTGTTTTCTTGTATTTATGCATGTGTTTTAATCAGTTTGGCTGTTGTAACAAAGTACCATAGACAGGACGGCATAAACAATGGACTTTTATTTCTCAGCGCTGCAGGCTGAAAGTCCAGGATCTGAGTGCCAGCACGGCAGAGTTCTGGTGACAGCCATATTTCTGGCTTGCAGATCGCTGTTTTCTGCCTGTGTCCTCACATGGCCTTTTCTGGGGACAAGTGCACAGAGACAAAGAAATCTGGTGTCTCATTTCATAACATCAGTTTTCTTATCTATACTTAATCACTTCTCAAAGGTCCCACCTGCAAATACCATCACAGCATATCAAGGCCCCAGGTAGACGAACATTCAGCCTATGACAGCATTGCCTACACACCCTGCACCCTGATTACTTGAGAGAAAAGGCGAAGTCTTAGTGTATGGGCCGTCACTAACAAAGCAGCGTTTCTGGTATGCATTAGAAATCTTCTTATAAATCGAAATGTTTTCACTATGTAACTGTCTATGCCTACCTTTAATACATAAATATATTGGGATAAAGAGTAGGGAAGATATTAAGGGAGGAGATTGGATGCAGAGCTCTGGGGGTGGGCAATGTGTGGAAATGTACCCCTCTTCTCCTATGGTCTTGTCAGTGTTTCTGCTTTATACATCATCATCATAATAAGAAGAAGAAGAAGAAAGAAAAGGTGGGAGCAGGAAATCCTGGGACACAGGATTTCTAAAATCACATTCCCAAACCCTAAATTCTGGAATAATTTTTGCATATAAATAAAAAGGAATGGAATAATCTTATGGACAGTAAGTTAATAATTCATGAATTTTTTTGGTTCTAACAACTTTTTTTTTCATTCCAAAACTGTGTGTTGGGTCTAGCCACATGCATGGAGCAGGAACTGACTGACCTCCCACGGCTTGCAGCTAAGAACATCATGGCTCTCATTACAGGAGTTGTGGTATAATATTGTTACAAGTAGGACTGTAAAGTCCTATAGGGAAATGACATTCTGTCCATAATAGATTACAAGAATGATTCTTTTTTTTTTTTAATTTTTTATTTAAGAAAGGATTAATGAACAAAAACATAAGGTAGGAGGGGTACAACTCCACACAATTTACAAGAATGATTCTTCTATCAGTTAGATACTCTTTTTAGAGGCATTCAGTCCACTCTTTGGTCAGCTGGCAGCAGCCACAGAAATTATCAAATTTCTATGTGATGACTTTTGATGTTGCTGTTAGCACTGCCCTTACAGACATTTGTGTGGGGGGGAGTCTTTGTGGCGTTTCTGCTTTCCATAGCCGACCCACTGAGCCTCACCTGTGAGGCACTAGCTGGATCCCCTGCTGCTACCATCTGCCGTATCTGTTCGGGACCTTCATGCCAACTCTAGACAGTAACTTGTCAGCAACCGTGGATGACATGTGCTGCATCTTTTCTGTTTGTTTTTGTTTTGTTCTTTTTTCATTTTGTGCCTGGTGTCAGTAAACAAATGATCTGTACCTGACTTCTAAACATTAAGAGTCTCTTAGGGTGAGAGGAACTCCTTGGGGTTCATAGATATGCTATATAAAACTTAGGAGAGTGCTGATACTATACCAACTATCAACACTCACCAGAGTTCTCCTCCGTGTCTGTCTCTCTTAAAGAACTGCTGTATCTCATCAACTTGATGCCGCTGGCATTGCAGTACAGACATACACTACTACTCAGAACAAGTAGCAGGCACATCCTGTGCCTTCCAAGAAAACAGTCCAGGAAAAACTTGTCCTCTGCGTTACATTAAATGTCTTGTTTCTAAAACATTTCATCTTATTCTGGAAATTCTAACTATCTTCTTTTTGCTGGCCAGTCCCCATATGATGCCATCCCGGAACCATGTGCAGCTGAATATAGTCATTTAAGAATAGCATTCAGTTCACCTCTAGGCAGTTTATTTTTTCATGCTTTCAAATGCCTCTTACTGCATACATTAGAATCACATCAGGAACTTTCCTTTAATTCTAACTGAAATATACTGTTTTAATTTCAGGCATATATGACATGATGATGACTGAGCATTTTTACATAATGTGCAGTGATCATCGCAGTAAGTCTGTTTATCTTGTTTTCTTACCAACTTTCAAGTTTTTACAAATATTTTTTAATATTTATTTATTTCCTTTTCTTGCCCTTGTTTTATAGTTGTAGTTATTATTATTGTTGTTACTGAAGTCATCATTGTTGGATAGAACAGAGAGAAATGGAGAGAGGAGGAGAAGACAGAGAGGGAGAGAGAAAGAGAGACACCTGCAGACCTGCTTCACCACCTGTGAAGCGACTCCCCTTCAGGTGGGGAGCTGGGGGCTCGAACCAGGATCCTTACGTGGGTCCTTGCGCTTTGCACCATCTACGCTTAACCCACTGCGCCACTACCCAACTCCCAACTTTCAAGTTTTTAAAATCATGTTATTGGCTATCCTCTCCATGCTGCCCATGCCATCTGCTTTACTTGACATATTTTGTAACTGGAAGTCTGCACGCCTTGATTCCTTTTCACTCAACTCCCAAACTTCTAACCCTTTTCTTTCTCAGAAATTTTTGTTTTGTGAATTTTTATTTTTAATTCTACATATAAGTCAAACAATCTGGTGTCACTCTTCAACTCTCCCCCAGTCATACTTCACTTAACACTACCCTCAAGACCTATGCATGTTAACACAAAGTGCAAGATTTCTCTCTCATGGCTGATCAGTATGCTATTGTAGAGGGCTTTCTTTGACTAATGATGGTTCATTTCACAATAGCATACAAGCAGTAAATATTCATTAGCAGTGACATGCTGACTTTGATCTTTTTCTGGACAGACAGTATGAGGTGTGATGCTCTCTGATGAGGCTGGAAGGCAGCAGTCAATCGCAGTGCTTCAGCAGTCATGAAATGTTAGAATATATACCAATTCTAGTTTTTCTTTTTGAGAAACTATACTGTTTTCCATAGCTACACCAATTGGAAGGGCATGATATATTGATAAAAGGATCAGTGCTGTAAGAGAATATTATAGCTATAAATGTGCCCAACATAGAAATATATATATGTATGTATATGTATCTATCTATATATATGCATATATATATATATATATATATATATATATATATAGTGCAAATATTAACAGACCTAAAAAGAGAGAGATTGACAGTAATAGTAGAGAACTGAACATACCCTTTATATCTATGGGCGGAACCTGTGACGCCCTTCTAATTTTCTTGAGTGTTGTTTAGATTTTATTTTTCTTGGCTTTGGCATTTTGGCTTTGTTGTTCCCATTAGGCTCATTTAGCGATGTATACATATACCATTACATATAAGTTGACAGCGACTTAATTTTTCATTCAGAGGGTAGAGTTCAGGATTCGTACTCTGCATGAGTCCCTTGGTTAGATCCTAGCACTGCATCTGCTGGAGCAAGTTCTTTAGTCTCTTGGTCTCATGAAATAGATAAATATTTTAAAAATCATTAAGTAAATATCACTTGTCTTTTTACCCCACCCCTGGCATTTTGTGATTCTGTGTCTCTGAGACAGAGAGGGAGGGGAACCAGAGCACTGCTAGGCTGTGGCATATGGGGATGCCGGGGACCCCAAATATCAAAGTCTGGTGCACTGACTGCTGGCATTATCTTGAGCCCCAGCCCCATTATATATTTTTGACATCACATTTCACATCCTTAGTTACTTCTTGTAGCTATTACTTATACTTTTGTCTTTTAACATTCATGCTTGCTTTATAAATGCTGAATTCACACTGCCTTTACCAGTGAGATTCTTTTCTTTCCAAAGTGTCTTCTTTCAATTTTGTTCTGTTGTTTCAAACTTAAAGAAGACAGACCCTAGGGAGTCGGGTGGTAGCGCAGTGTATGTGGTGCGAAGCACAAGGACCGGCTTAAGGATCCCAGTTCAAGCCCCCGGCTCCCCACCTGCAGGGGGTTCGCTTCACAGGCGGTGAAGCAGGTCTGCAGGTGTCTATCGTTCTCTCCCCCTCTCTGTCTTCCTCTCCTCTCTCCATTTCTCTCGGTCCTATCCAACAACGATGATATCAATAACAACAACAATAATAACTACAACAATAAAAAAAAAAGGGCAACAAAAGGGAGTAAATAAATATTAAAAAAACTAAAAAAGGGAGTTGGGCGGTAACGCAGCGGGTTAAGCGCACGTGGCGCATAAGGATCCCGGTTCGAGCCCCTGGCTCCCCACCTGCAGGGGGTTCGCTTCACAGGCGGTGAAGCAGGTCTGCAGGTGCCTGTCTTTCTCTCCCCCTCTCTGTCTTTCCCTCCTCTCTCCATTTCTCTCTGTCCTATCCAACAATGATGACAACAGTAATAACTACAACAAGAAGACAACTAGGGCAACAAAAGGGAATGAATAAATAAATATTTTTTAAAAACTAAAAAAAAAAAAAGAATTTTTTAAGAAAGGACATACCCTATAAGTAACAAAAGGGAGTAAATAAACAAATAAATATTAAAAAAAAAAAAAAGAATTTTAAAAAAGACAGACCCTATAATTTTTTTTGTGAGGCAAATTTAGTGTTGATGGGCTCCTTTATTCATTTAATTTCTTTTTTTATTACTTTATTGGAGGATTAATGGTTTAAAATCAACAGTAAAACATAATAGTTTGTACATGTGTAACATTTCTCAGTTTTCTACATAATAATTCAACTCCCACTAGGTACTTCTGCCATCATGTTCCAGGTCCTATCCGTTTAATTTTTGTGTGATAACTTTTCCATGAAAAATATTCTTGATTAGAAGTTTCCTCTTCTGGCACTTTGAATATATCGTTGCCACTCCACTCAACTCCCTTTTATCTGAAAGCTGTCTAATAGGGGGTGGGGGGTAAGGTTCTGGGGTTTCCTTATAGGCAATCTGTTTTTTCTCTTGCTGCCTTTAAGATTCATTAACTTACGACATTTTTTTATCATAAGATGGTATGGATCTTTCTCAGTTATCTTATTTGGATGTCTGTTTCCTTCCCCAGGTTAGAGCAGTTTTATTATTTCAATAAATTTTCTACCTCTCTTTTTCACTTCTCCTTTTGGTACATTTATACTATGAATATTACTCTACTCTGCTTGACATTGCCCCATGGGACTCCTAACTTGGTCTTCATGTTTTAAATCCTTTTTTTCCCCTGTGATTTAGAGAAATATCTCAACTGGTAGAGTGTGAGACTTGTATGCCTGAAAGTCCTCATTCAATCCCTAGAATCACATGTGAAATAAGTATTTTAAAAGATTAAGGCTGAAGGTAGACAGCATAATGGTTATGCAAACAGACTCTCATGCCTGAGGCTCTGAAGTCCCAGGTTCAATCCCCCACACCACCATAAGCCAGAACTGAGCGGTGCTCTGGTCAAAAATATAAATAAATAAATAAATAAATAAATAACATCTTTTTGCCTTTTGTTGTTTGAGCATCACTGCCCTGTCTTTGAGTTCATAACTCTAGTCTTCTGCTTCATCATTTTTCTTTCTTTTTTTTTTTTTCAGATAAGTTGTTGTACTCAACTCCTCAGTGACTTCTGCTTGGTACTTACTTATATATCCTTCTCTACTAAAGTTTTCACTTTCTTTATCCTTTATTCTACCAAGTTCAGGGGCCATGTTTATGATCACTGCTTTTAATTTTCTATTTGGTAGATTGCTTGCTTCTGTTTTATGAAGGTTTTATTATTATTATTATTTATTATTATTATTGTTACAAGATTATAAGATTACAAGACATAGTTCCACACCACACTCACCACCTAACTTCTTTTTTTTAATATTTACTTATTTATTCCCTTTTGTTGCCCTTGTTGTTTTACTGTTGTAGTTATTGATGTTGTCATTGTTGGACAGGACAGAGAGAAATGGAGAGAGGAGGGAAAGACAGAGGGGGAGAGAAAGATAGACACCTGCAGGCCTGCTTCACTGCTTGTGAAGGGACTCCCCTGCAGGTGGGGAGCTGGGGGCTCGAACCAGGATCCTTACACAGGTCCTTGTGCTTCGCACCACATGCGCTTAACCTACTGCGCTACCGCCCAACTCCCTCACCACCTAACTTCTATGTCCCCAATCTCCCAGTGATAACCACCATTGTTCCCACAGTCTTAGACAATTTGTTTGCAGGTTCATTTGTATCAGTTCTCTAGATTTTACCTATGAGTGAAACCATTTGGAACTTGTGTTTCATCTCTTATTTCACTAAGCATAATCACCCCAGTTCCATCTATATTGTCCCAAAGGACACAAAATTATCTCTTTTTTTATTGCAAAGTAGTATACCATGGAGTAAATATCATATAATTTCTTTAACTAGTCATCTGTTAATGGACATTTAGGCTGCTTCCACTCTAGCTATTTTGAAAAATGCAGCTGTGAACATAGGGATGTGTATGTCCTCATGAAGATCCTTTTTTTTTTTTAACCACTTGCCCCATGAAGATTCTTTTTTTGAAGAACAGTCCTATTTGTTACATACTTTTGTTGGTTTTTTTTTTCATTATGTTTAACTCTTATTTTCACATCATTGTATTAGGCAATGTTCCTTACAAAGCTGTTGTTCCTTACAACCTTCAAAGAATGGCTTTATATATGATTGTACATCATCATTCAACTTTGCCTTATTTTTTGGTTGCCTCTCAACTTTTGTATTGTCTAAGGAGTCTGTTTTATTCTTGACCAGTCCCCATTGTTAAAGAGGGATCTCTTTTAGCACATAACTTCAGGGTGATCAGAGATCAAGTTTCAGCATTTGAAAGTGTCTTCTTAGAGTTAGCTGCAAGAATCAGGGCTCTAGGCAAGTGTATGGTCTTCTTACCGGAAAGTACTTACCAGTGTAAAGACAGCACCACCACCCGCCCCAGACTCTGTTCCCTAAGGTATACCCTTCAGCTGTGCCACAGGGGACTGTTGGGGGTGGGGGGAGTAATGTATCAGGAGGTGTGCTGCAGAGCATCTATCAGTTTTTCAACAAACCTTGCCCCTCCCTCATACAGTTATCCCTTCTTCTTCTTCTAGCGTTTGCCCTTCTTCCGTAGCCAGTCAACAGCGTCAGGTTGAGCCTGATGTAAAGTTTCGAGACCTCCTTTGAATCTGGAGAGGTGGCAGTCGTTGACTATGTGGGTCATTGTCTGTCTGTAGCCGCAGGGGCAGTTCAGGTCGTCTCTGGCTCCCCAGCGATGGAACATAGCGGCGCACCGGCCATGGCCTGTTGGATAGCAATTGAGGAGGGCCCAATCATAACGTGCTAGGTCAAAGCCGGGTTGACGCTTGCAGGGGTCTGTGATGAGGTGTTTGTTCTTTACCTCAGCTGACTGCCAACTCTGTTTCCAAGAGTCTGGAACAGAGAAGTTCAGTGTAGGCGTAGGGGACCAGATTGGATGAGACGTCAAGCGTTGAACAGGGTGGGTGAAGATATCCGCGTATATTGGCAGGTCCGGTCGAGCGTAGACGTGGGAAATGAAGTGTTTCTTGTAGGCAAATGACATCTGCCTGATGCTGTATCACCAATTGATCAATAAGAACGCGTTTGGCAAAGGACAGCCCCTCAACATTAAGTTGGAGGACTCGAAGAGCAGGACCAACAGCTTGAAAGCTGTCAGGAGCTGCTTGTTGCTGGCTTTGAAAGTGACTGGGATCCATGTGGATTCAGTCGGCTAAGAAGGATCGTCAGTTTCCCCAATGAATGGGTACTCACGGGATGCACCACGGGAAGGTCGATCCAATGCATCCCAATATCCCTTATACCCATTCTTTCAGATTACTGAAGAAGAGAAGGCAGATAGCATAGTGATTATGCAAAAAGACTTTCCTGCCTGGATGTCTGACATTCAACACACCACCATAACACCCAGTACCACCATAAGCCAGAACTGACCAGTGCTGTGCTGGGGGCAGGAGTGGGGGGGGGGGGGTGGGAGGGGTTTCAGTTAGTGAGTATCCTTCCCATATGATTTAGATGCTTTTCAAATTGTTCCTTTTACAAGGAGTCCCAAGGTAAGTGAATCTGTGCACAAACCCTGGAACAAGGGCAGGCTTTTCATTTCCATTTCCTGTCACCTCTTGGTTCTCCTGGCTTCCAACCATCTTGGTTCCTAAAGCTAGATGTCTGGGGAGGCCAGTCTGCAGTGTAGGTTCAAGAATCAGCATGCCCGATGGAGAGCAGGGAGAAGCTCTGGAATTGTGAGGTCCCTCCCAGTTGTGGGTGGCTACGTCAGAGTAGGGTTTCTTGGCAAGCCTACCTTCCTGACTGAAGTATTTTGTTGTGGTTCTACTTCTTCTTGTTGTGAAGGAACTGTTCAACTCACTCTTAGGTTGCCTTCAAGGATCATTGTTCCATATATAGTTGTATTCTTTGGTCTCTCCATAGAAGGAAGTGAGCCCAGAAACTTCCCACACATCCATCTTGACCCGCCTCCCAGTTGGAGCATCTTTCTTTCTTTGTTTTCTTTTTTTTTTTTTTTATTTTCAGCAAGAGCCACTCAGCTCTGGCTGTTAGTAGTGCTGGGGATCAAACCTAGGGTCTTGCTTGCAAGTACTGTCTGCCACTGTTTCACTGTCTTCTTGCACCTTCAACTGTAGCATTTCTTAAACACTAAGATTTCTAGCCTTCAATTTATACTGAGTAAAGCAAAGTCTCTGGAAACCACACTCCATGTTCCTCTGCTGGAATTACTTTAGAGTGCAGTTGCTTCCATCACCCAATTAGATAGAACAGAGAGAAATTGCAAGTGTTAGGGGGAAATAGGGACACTTGCGGACTGATTTCACTGTTCTCAAAGCATCCCCCCCTGCAAGTGGAGCTCAGAGGCTTGGGCCTAGGTCTTTGCACATGGTAACTTGAGTGCTTAACAGGGTTTGCTAATGCCTGGCCCCCAAACCTATTGCTTTTAAATGCCAACATTAAAAACATTATTTCTGGAACTTCTCATTGGATTTCCTGAGACTGCAAACAATAAGTGGTCTCCTGTAATTGTGATTGTTCCCTCATCAACAGAAAGTTGTCACTTCAGAGCAGCTCCCATTTCTGCTTCTGCTCTTTCTGTCATAAACACAGGTGGGACCAAAAAGTTCTCTCTCACCACAGTGTAATACTTTATTTAAATGGTATATTAATTTAAATGTTTTAATCTAACATACAAGCCATTTCATTATGAATGTATGCCTTATATTGTAGTTGTTGTTATCATCTGTGCTCCATCTGTGACTTTCAGCTCAATATTCTTCAAGCGGGTAGAAACAATGCAATTATTAGGGAAGTCATTTGTCTGTTTAATTGTCATGGCTGTGAAAATAAAGGCATATTCTAACTTTAAAGACCAGGTGGTACACTCAGTTGAGTGCATATGTTACAGTGCACAACAACCTGGGCTTAACCCCCCTAGTCCCCACCTGTAGGGTGAAAGTTTTATAAACAATAAAGCAATGCTGCGTGTCTGTCTCTCCCTCTATCTAATAATAAATATATAAAATGTGTTCTTTTAAAAAATAATATATATATATATATATATATACTTTTTTTTAATCAGAGCACTGCTCATCCCTGATTTACGGTGGTATAGGGAATTGAACCTGGGACATTGAAACCTCAGGCATGAGTCTTTTCATATGACTATTATGCTATCATCCCACCCCGAGTACTTTTTTTCTTGGCGTTCTCTGGGGAATGAAGAGTACTGTGCATAGACAAAGCTGGTGACTGTGTTTAAAAGAAGGGGGGGGACTAAATCATGAAGAATAAACCTTGAGGAATTATTATTTTTATATATTTGTTTATTTAAAAAAGGAGACATTAACAAAACCATAGGATAAGAGGGGTACAACTCCACACAATTCCCACCACCAGAACTCCATAGCCCATCCCCTCCACTAATAGCTTTCCTGTTCTTTATCCCTCTGGGAGTATGGACCCAAGGTCATTGTGGGATGCAGAAGGTGGAAGGTCTGGCTTCTGTAATTGCTTCCCCGCTGAACATGGGTGTTGACTGGTCAATCCATACTCCCAGCCTGCTTCTCTCTTTCCCTAGTGGGGTGGGGCTCTGGGGAAGCAGAGCTCCAGGACGTATTGGTGGGGTCATCTGTCCAGGGAAGTCTGGTTGGCATCATGCTAGCATCTGGAGCCTGGTGGCTGAAAAGAGAGTTAACATACAAAGCTAAACAAATTGTTGAACAGTCATGGACCTAAAAGCTGGAATAGTGCAAATGAAGTATTGGGGGGGGGTCCTCCATTTTTTAGATAGCTAGTAGTCATATTTTAGTTATATTTAAAAGGGCCTGTAGCTATACTAGTTTGTTTTGTGTGTTTTTTTCTCTGAGCCTGAAATCTGATATGCAGGTAGATCCAAGTTATTGTCTGGGGAGGTGATGTCATGGCTGGAAAAGGGACAGAAAGCTGGATCAGGGAGAGAGAGTAGCTCCCGAATATGGAAAAGGGGTATAAATATTGTTGACTGTAAACCCCATCTATTTGATTTGGTCTGGGGCCCATATTTAGCTTAGGAGCCTATATGACCTCTGCATCCCTGTAGATCTGAGCTCACATTCTATGGTCATGAGTAGGAACATTCCTAGCTGCCCCAATTTCAAGACCCATCTTCCTCAGGTGTAGCATAGAGTATGTTGTCCAGCTTCCCTTCAAAGGATGGAACATCCTCTACCATTGTTGATCCAAGTGGAGGGTAAGGACCTATGTGGGCCCACTAAGGGGTATTTTGTTGTTCCTGATAGAGATGACCGGTAACAATGGACAGAGGGATTTATTTGAGGTCTAGGCCCATCATGTCTGTTTGGGAATCTCAGGACTCCCCAAATAGGGCCCCAGCTGATGGTGTAGCCTGATAGTGACTAAAGAGTCATCATTAAAGTATGCCAGTCTCTTGCCCTTATTCAGCTTTTGCAGTCCTTGCTTTGCTAAAGTTAGCTTTGGAGTGAGTGAGAGAACTGTAATAGGAAGTAGGTGTGGAAAGTATCTAAGTCTAATTAGATACTATTTCATTATAAACTTGATACTGACTCACTGCAGACTATTGTGTACTTTTGCTTTCAGGTATACATTTTGCCCTACTTTATGGATACATGTGGACATATGCTCTATCTCTTGGGACCTGGTCTATATCTAGGTTTTGGGACTTTGTTAGGAAGTCAAGCACCTGGAATGGAATTAGAGGATACTATGAAAGGAAAGGTCTCACCCAAGTAATGAAGCTGAAGGGTTGACATTCCACACCTGAAGTCTCTGGACATAGTCTGAAGTGAAGCATGCTGAGGTGGTACTCATTGTGTTGACTAGGTTGGGATCAGTGGATGCAATATTATTTGGTATGAACTGAGAGAAGCATGCAGGAAACTGCACCCCACCCTAGAGGTTCCAGGACTAGGAGAAATATAGGCTCTGTAGTGGAAATGTGAGGTTCCTGCTGTCTTAGGGTTCAAGAAGACAGTAGATAGTTATTGTTATAATCACATTACTTGGTAATTGGGTTAACTTTGAAAAACCCCTTTGTTAGGATTTGCTGTATCATACCCAATATCACCATAATTTATGTCCTTTGACATTATTTGTATATAGCTGTGCCACTGGTTGCTTCTGTTCTCCCTGGTCTAGGCCTTTGAGAGAGTCAACATATCAAAGACTCAGCCTATGTATTAAAAAGACTCAGTCTGTGCTTTAAAAAGTCTGAGACAGACAATCAATTTTCCCCTCTCATAAATAGTGATTTATATGACTACAAATTAATAGGGGTGTACATAAACACCATTCCTACCACCAAAAGACTGTGTTTCATCCCACCCACCACCCACCCCCTTACCCCAGGGTTTTTACTTTGGTGACCTACTGACGAATTATTATTTTACCACCTTCCTTTTGTGTTGTCAATTTTTCCTCCAGGCCCGGATTATATCAAACAGAAATTTCAGGAAGGTGTAGATACTAAAGAAAATCCAGAAGAAAAGGTACCGGAAAAGCCTCCAACACCCAAGGAATCACCTCATTTCTATCGGAAAGGCACTACACCCCCAAGGTCTCCAGAGGCAAGTCCCAAGTCAAGCCATTCTCCACAGCCTTCCCCAAAGCTCACGAAGAAACAGAACCCCAGCTCAGGGGCAAGACTCAACCAAGTCAAAAGGAGTGTGGCTGATGAGCAGGTGATGGCTGTTGTCAATAAGCCCTTGATGTCAAAGGCTCCCACAAAAGAGGTGCGAGCAGCCATGCCCCAGTCCAAGTACTCTGGCCACCACCACGTCCCCAACCCCAGTAATGGGGAACTGCATTCTCAGTACCACGGCTACTATGTGAAACTGAATGCCCCGCAGCACCCTCCGGAAGACATGGAGGAAAATAGATTGAGCCCGTCTTCCTCAGCACTGGTGTACAAGCCATCGCCCAACAAGAGGAGTCCCTCTAAATCTGTGACAAAACCAGTTGCCAAAGAAAGCAAAGCTGAGCCAAAAGCTAAGAAGTCTGAACTTGCTAAACCAAAGAATCCAGCGAGTAATGATTCAAGCCCGTCTTTGGAAAACGAAGCCAATTCAGTAAGTTGTATAAGAAGTGTTTTTCCTTTCTTTGACTGTTTCAGGTATCATCAGTCAACTTGGGGAAACTTTCAGTGTGTGTGTGTTGGGGGGAAGACGGGCTCATGTATGCGTCTTAGCATACATTTTGGACAAAAGTTCCAATGAGCAAAGGGCTCTCCAGGCAGAAATCCCACCCTCATGTCCATTCACCCTCATCATGCAAGTAGGTTGAGCTGTTACCAGCTTGCTAATGGTGATACATTTCATCAGACCTGTACCTGCTCTTCTGATAAATCTTTTTTTTATTATCTTTATTTATGTATTTATTGGACAGAGATAGCCAGAAATTGAGAGGAAAGGGGAGGTTGAGAGGGAGAGAGACAGAGAGACACCTGCAGCACTGCTTCAGCACTTGCAAAGCTTTCCCTCTGCAGTTGGGGGCCAGCTTGAACCCAAGTCCTTGAGCATTATAACATGTGTACTCAACTAGGTACACCACCACCAGACCCCCCCACCCCCAATAAATCTTCATGGCAGCTTTTTGTTGTTGTCGTTGTACAGGTTTCAAACAAAGTATAGACTCGATGAATTAAATAACAAACATTTTTTCAGTTTTAGAGGCCGTGGAGTCTAAAATGAAAGTATTGATCAGCTACCTGGTGAAGACTCACTTCCAGGTTCATAGGCCATAGGCCATCTTCTCACTGTGTCCACAAATGGGTAGAGAGATTGCAAGCTCTTGTATTTCTCTTCTTCTAATAACACTAATAGCATCATGGGGACTTTGCCTTCATGGCCTAAACTGTATTTTAAAGGCCCCACCTCCAAATACCATTGCATTGGGAATTAGGCTTTCAACATTTGTATTTGACATTGTGGGGACACAGATATGCAGTCCAAACAGTAAGTAGCATGGAACTAATTCTGTTAACTAGAAAAGGATCATGGCCTCTGCCAGGGGCCAGACAGACACTGACAGAGCTCTAACTAGGAAGAGGATTGCATTGCAATTAATATATGATTTTTTCCCTTATATTGGATTGTCAGAAAAGTCATAATGCATTTTTGCATGGGAAAACAAAAATAAGTCATGACTATTTCAACAACCGGATAGATAGATAGATAGATAGATAGATAGATAGATAATTTTTTTCATTTTTCTTGCCACCAAGGTTATTGCTGAGACTTGGTGCCTACACAATGAATCCACCATTTCTGATGGCCTCCCCCCCCCCTTTATTTTGATAGGAAAGAGAGAAATTGAAAAGGGAGGAAGATAGTCACCTGCAGCACTATTTCACCACTGACTGCAGGTGGGGATTGAACCTGGCTCCTTGTGCATAGTATGATGTGACTCTACCAAGTGTACCACTGCCTGACCCCATCAAAGAGTTTCTAGTGCTTCTTTTGATCTTGATAACAGCATCTTTAGAGAAAAAGAACATCTCTTCTGTTATGATCTATTCTAAGTAGTTAGTTTGAGTTTTATTTAATTCACTAGGCTTTTCAACTAGAACGTTTTGTCTTTCCCCAATGAGGAATAAAATTTCCAGCCATTTAAGAAAAGTATTCGATCTACTAACTTCTCGGCATATAAGGGTGCTTGAAATTTCAGTTTCTGTTCTGGTAGCTACTAGTTTTATTAGGAGTTTTATGTATATAATGTTTTTACTATTGAGGCTGCTTTATGTTATTGATGAAAGTCTGTATCCTTAGTTCAAGTGGGACTGATCCTTTTTAAAACTACTGAATTTATAAAACTCTAAAGCTAAATATTCATTAACAGTTTGACCAACTGATCCATTTACTTTTGTCATATACATCAGGAAGAAGCCACAGACCTACCCAGTATTACTGGTGGTTTCAGAGATATATTTGAATAAAGGTATGGGCTAGCATCTTGGCCAACAAGACTTTAACTGTCAGTTGATTTTTGCCCTAGTCAGTTTATTCATAGGAACAAGTAGTTGAAATTGCTCTTTGAAATGTCTTTGGTTTTGTTTAATTTGCTAATATATGCAAACACTGGTCCTCTTTTTTTTTTTTTTCAAATTTTGTATTTTTTAAATAAAAAGTAATCAGACTAACTGAATTAAGTCTTTGACAGTCAGGCTCCAGAGGACAGTTTTCAAATCAGACTGACTACTCAAATCATTCATTAAAAATAATAATAACATTATTATAGCAGTATCCTGATCTTATAACTTTAGCTGTGATAATAGCACTTTTAGGGAGCTGGGTGGTAGTGTAGAGGGTTAAGCACACATGGCGCAAAGCATAAGGACGGGTGTAAGGATAACAGCACTTTTGAATTTCTTAAATGTAATAATTTACTTCTTATTTGATGTTCAGTATTTTTAAAATATTTTTATTTATTTATTATTGGATAAATACAGAGAGAAATTGAGAGGGAAGCAGGAGGGAGAGAGACAGAGAGACACCTACAGCCCTGCTTCACCACTTGTAAAGCTTCCCCCCGTAGGTGGGATGATGTTCCGTATTTCTACTACTCAGTATTTTTACACACAGGTTAATGGAGCTTCACCTGCATATTAGTACTAACCAGCCTGATTTGTGAGGGAAATTCAAACAGTGCAAGACCATATTGTTGATACTTTGGAGTTGCCTGATCATGGGCTTGACCTAACGGAACTTCCCAAATTAAAGAATATGCCCCAGTGTCCTGTACACTAGGTTGAGCTACCTCTCATCTATCCTAGTCTAATAGAAACATCACTAGCTGGAATACTTGGTGAGTTTATAGCCTCCTTGTTTAAAAACAACAACAAAAAGTATCTGATTCATGTGTTAAGTTGGTCTGATTCTTGGACTTAGCCAATCATCCTCCTTAGAAGGATGACTTCTAGGGTTACCTTTATACCCCATCCTACCCTGCGTCAGGGAGAGAAGGTCAAGCAGCTTTGACTTCTAATAATGAGAGTATTGTGACATTTTTAACAGTTAAGTGTGTCTCCCAACTTACAAAAGCTGCCTTCCCTACTCCAAATTAAGTTGGTTTTTGCCACCAGGGTTAGCACTGGGGCTTGTTGTTTGCATGATAAACCCACCACTCCCAGCAGCCATTTTTATTCTTTTTTCCTTTAAATATGATAGTACAGAAAGAACTGCAGGTGAGGACCAGGGTGTTGAACCTGGGTCCTTGTGCATAATAATTTGTACACCACCTGGCCCCGTAAGTATTTTCTTCAGAGACTTAGGAACTGACAAAATCACCATAAAAGTAATCAGTGAATGAACTTGCAAACAAAGATTACTACATGCAGTCTTGAGCTAGGAGCACACATGATATAGATTAATAGTTTATAAATGATGTAAAAATTCATAGAAATATTCACAGTAAGGGGCCGAGCAGTAGCACAGTGGGTTAAGCGCACTTGGCGCGAAGTGCAAGGACTGGCGTAAGGATCCCAGTTTGAGCCCCTGGCTCCCCACTTGCAGGGGGGTCACTTCACAAATGGTGAAGCAGGTCTGCAGGTGTCTTTCTCTCCCCCTCTGTGTCTTCCCCTCCTCTCTGTGTCCTATCCAACAACAACAACAGCAATAACAATAACAACAAGGGCAACAAAAATGGGAAAAAACAGCCTCCAGGAGCAGTGAATTCATAGTGCTGGCACTGAGCCCCAGTGATAACTCTGGGGGCAAATAAATAAATAAATAAATAAATATTCCCACTAAAGCTAAACTGTGAGCAAAACTCAAACTGAATCAGTAAGTGCTCTCTGTAGCCAGCTATGCAATCCAGTTTGAGAATTAAATGAATAGGTGTATAACAGGCTAGCTCATCTAGGCTTATATAAGTAAATTCTGTGATGTTAGCATAATGGCAGAGTCACCTGACAGTGCATTTCGTAGACTGTAACCCCATTAAACAATACATGGCTGTGCTTATAAAATTCTTAGTTCCAGTGTCTAGATTGTACTCAAAAGTATTATTCAGTAGTAAGCACTGAGTTCTACAGTGCTTCAACATTATGGTAGTTGAAGCGTGAATAACTTGATAAATATTCCAGAGAATTTTGACTCATTCATCCTCAGGATCACCCTGGATATTGATCTTCAAACTGGGAAACATGCCAACAGAACAAAGTAGTTACCTGAGTGGCAGAAAAAGAAGGACTCTCAGTTGAGCTCACACATTACCATGCCTGAGAACCCAGATTCAAGGCCCACCTCACCCCCCAGACTCCCCATCCCCTGTTGCAGAGGCAAAGCTTCACAAGAAGTGGAGCAGTGCTGTAGGCATCCCTTTTCTCTGTCCTGTGAAATCAAATATTTTTTTTAATTAAAATAAGATAAGGATGATGGCAGGGAATATTCTACAACCTTCCTCGAGATATTTGAGATTCTTCTGTGCGGTGGTTAAATACGGACTCGTATCCCAAAAGACCACATTCTGTAGGATAGCAAACTTTTTGTAGGATTTGCAATGTGGAGTGTTGATCTTCACCCCTTCTCAAGACTTCCTGCACTTTCTTGTTAGCTTCTACCATGGTCAGCTTTTGAGTTGACTTTGAGACTTAACTGATTTTTAAATGATAAATGTTAAGGCTTCTCTGGCACATATCTTTAGATTAGTTTTAGATTTACATAAGCAAACTTTACTAACTCTTAAGCAAAAAAAAACTCCTCACAATATAGTTTCTTAAAGAAATCATTTCTTTAAAAAGAAAATGTATAGAATCACCCATAATTTGATTTTCTAACTCACTGATTATTTTTTTTTTCCAGTCAAGACTTTGCCCTGCTGCAGCTTCTTCTAGGACACCTGCCCCAGTCAGTCTTGAAAAACAAGACCGACTTTTTTCATTTTGCTATTTTAGGCTACAACTGGTTACCACAGTCATATTTATGAAACTTCACCTTAAAGCTTTCCACTCTGTCCCTAGCCTAGATATGTGAAGAACACAAAGGTCATGGCTTAATATCTTTCTGTCCACAGCACCCCACCTAATTTTCCACCTGGTTACTACCTGAACCTCTATTGCTTGTTTACCCTCGTCTTTCCTGAATCATCTTAAAAACAGCTTTGTAAATGCAACTATACTGGTGGGATGACAATATATGTGATCATACAAGAATATATAAAGTAAAATGTATTCAACTGAAAATACATATACATGTATCTGTCTATATATGTAGATGTCCACACACATATATTCATAAAAATACTAATCAAACTCTTAAAAGGATCTATGAAATGGGAGGTAAAGGTCCAGACACACTGTGATTATGATTTGAAGTTGCTGTCAACAAAGACTTCTTATTATTTCATTCTCCCTGGTATCTACTATAAAGCGCTAAGCCTGAATACGTTCTTCATCTTTCTTATTATTACCTTTGGAAGTCAGTAAGTTAAGTCCACCGACCCAAAAATTAAAATGACCCCACAATTTTAACACATACATGAACAAAATCTAATTAAGGTCTTTAAGGTAGTCACAGCACTACCTTAATCCCCATGCTGAGTTAGGATATTGAAAGGCCAGTTCACCAAGTTGTAAGAGTTTCCTACATTATTCCAAATTAGCCATAATTAAGGAGCTGTGTATATTAGAACACTTGTTTAAAATACAAATATTATAAAGAGCAGTCTGTCACTACTAAGATTTTATCTTTTCCTGTTTCTATTGAATTATAGGATACAAATGCAAATGCCATTACAGAGTACTTGATGGAAAAATTTTATAGGTGATCCTTAACCAACTCCAGGGCTAGGGTCCCCAACTCTCTGCACATTTAAAATTAAGTATAACCTGTAACTCTCCAAAATCTTAATTACAAATGCCTTTGTATCTATGGATGATTGGTTTCAGGATCCACCCCAAGGCAGCCTCAAGCACTCAGGACAGTATAGTCAGTCCATGAGTGGCTGAATTCATCAATGCAAAAACCCCAGAGAGAAATAATCCCCAACCCCCATATAAAGTGAACTGCATTTATATCAAACCTGTTATTCAAGGGTCAGCTCTATTTTTAAAGTAAAGCCCGTAGCTTTAAGTTTAATTCTGTTTTTCTTTTAAACAGCTGCACTGCCATGAGCAGATACCTTTCTCAGACAACTAGAAAATGAAATGATCACTCATGAAGAAGAAATAAAAAATTACCTACATAGGCATACTTAATGCATATTATGCCCAACCTGGCTTGTAGAGAGAGACCTGTAGTCAGTGTTTATCCCTCCCCCCCCCCCCACTTACTTGCAGGTTAGGAACTAATGTTTCTCTGTGCTAGTGCTCCTGGTCTCAAAGGCACCCATTTTTTCTTTCTTCCTCTCTCACCCTGATTTTACTAATCACCCTGTTCCTCATTTAGCACAGCGAATTAATTGTTCAACAGGCACATCCGCAGCACCTGGAAAAGTGCCAAAAGATAAGTTGGCTCTAAATACTGGGTGTCTGAATGAACTGGGCAACCTGATGTGTAAAATGCATGTAACAGAGCAAGGCAGGAAGGCCTCCTGCTGCTATAAAGCTCCTGGTCTGGAGGGGAGACGGCAATTAAACAAGAAATGGTAGATGACACAGTGTGAAGTGTTAACCGGGACACAGAACAGAGTGCTCTGACCTTGACCAGGTAGGCATAGCCTCATCCAGGAAGAAGCTTCTCCAAATGATGTCTAACCTGTGCCCTGGACCCTGCCAGATGAGCACAGGACCCATGCAAGTTCTAGTCTTCCCTACTCACATTCTCACCCCAAAGTCACTCCAATACAAGGAGGAATATTCAAGTAGAGTACGGCCGTTTCCTCACCTCGGAAATAATATAACTACCAATAAGGCAATGCAGAACACTTTTGACACTGTTACTGTTCCAGTAATAATAATAATAATTAATAAAATACAGTTACTATTTTAATAGTAAATGCCAAGGTCATGCCTCAGCGACGAAAATTGCTGAGCATGAATGGCTTTAAATAACCAGGTTAGGGGACCTTGACCACTTGGCTGTACTTATTAAAATATAATTGACTCTGTGATTTGTTAATTATAATTCTATTTCTGACATGTTATGGCTGAGAGAAGAGGAATTAGACCTGTAAAGTAATTTCCAAAAGTGTCCAACATTCCAGTTGCAGTCCATACTATAAGAATGGGGTAGTACTCAGAAAGGTCAGGAAATGGCAGCCGAGTGGTGCAGCCAGTAGAGCACACATTACCATGCACAAGGACTCAGGTGCAACAGCCCTCAGTCTCTACCTGCAAAGATGCTGCTAGAGCAGATAAACAGTGCCACAGGTGTCCGTCACTCACCCTCTCTATCCCCCCTCCCTCTCCATTTTCTGTCTGTTTAAAAGGGAAAAAAATCAAGAAAACAAGAGCCAGAGAATTTTATTTTGAGTTTCTGAAGACTTTATTGCCTTGTAGGTTTTACTCTGACACACTAATAGCCTCTGTCAGGAAATAAATAGTTCTTCCTACTCTGCATTACACCTTAATAAAAAATGCCAATAATCACTAGCTCCTAGCCTTTTATGGTAGTGTCTCATTGAGACTATCTTGTGTCTTAAAGTGAATCAAGTACTTGTTTAAGTGGCAGCTCATTTTTAAGTGAAATAGCGTAATTATCATGTAGTGTGTGAGACAGTTTTGTTAAATTTTACTGGTTAAGCTCAAAAACATGTCTTGGAAGTAAACTATAATTTCCTAATAAAGTTCTGTGAAAATAATAATAATTAGAAAATATTACCTTAAATTTGTAATAAGCATGGCTAAATACTAGTGAGTTAAGCATTCAATTTCTAAGAAGTTAGGAAAACATATTAAATAGAATCAAAAGAATTAAAACCATAAAAATAATGAACTTTATTAGCAAAGAGCATAAACTACTAAGGAAATCGAAAACAAATGCTATGTTAGGGAGATGCTAGCTGGCACAATATACAAGGCACCATGTTTTATCTCAGAACCATGTAAGCCAGACCTGAGTTGTACTTTGGTCTCTCTCCAACCTCTCGTAAAAATAAGTGGATGAGTTGCCATCTCTCTCTCTCTCGCGCGCTCTCTCTCTCTCTCTCATCAACACGCCTCTATTTCATTTTTAAGTGAAAGTTCAGCGCTGGCTCCATCTAAATAAAGCATGGCTGGGTTTGGTCATACCTTTTGAAGCTGTTATTATTTATGCAACTACATTGGGCTTTTAAATCTTAGGTAATTGAACTTGTAAACAAATTTGTATACAGATATTAACATGGAAAAGTCATGCTTATTTTATTCTGTTTCATTTCCAGGGCCCTAATTCAGTCATGATCGTGCTTGTCATGCTGCTGAATATCGGGTTGGCCATTCTTTTTGTTCACTTTCTAACCTGATTGGAATTGAGAAAGGTAAGACCAGCCTTAATTTCTGTATATTTAAAAAACACACAATATTTTCCCATATTTAAAATTTTATGTGTGTTTTAAAAAACAAACAAACAAAAAACCTCCATATTGTCCTTCACTTTAATTTTGGCTGTGCCTGGATGTGATTCAACATAGTTACTTAATGATCTAACTGTTTTGACCCTCAGTGAAGTCATGACAACTAGCGGTGTTAGCCCACAGTTCTCTGCAGTGGTGTCATCAGTCCTTTAAATGGCACACCCCAGTCAGACCCAGACAGAGGGAAGGAGGCTTGGAATTAGGATGGGATCGCAAGAGAGCTGAAACTTGGAAAATTCAGCCAGAGGACCTGTTCGGTTCCCCGGGGGAATGCTTTGTGGCTTTGGGGTCCTCTGAGAGCTGCAGCAAGCAGCCATGGTGGAGAGCAAAACTTAATAACCATTCTTTTTTAAAATCTGCTGAAACAGCCCCATCCGGCGAAGTTCTTGGCATTGGCTACTCCATCTGTCCTAGCAGTGTGTGACTAAACTGGAAATGTATGGAGATGCATTTTTTTTTTGATGGAAGTCAACAGCTGCCTTACAATTTTACCATCTGACGTTTTTAGTAGGGAGCTGGGGAAACAAACGACTGCCTGAGGAATGCGGTCAGAGGATTGTGTTGCTGTGGCCACGCTTCCAACATTCACTCCTATCTCATTAGAAGTAATAGGTAGCAGCATCACTCACCAGTCTTATGCCATGACCTGATGCTGTAACATCTCCTGGAATGTTCTAGGGGAGAATGTTTCGTTCGCTTTTGCACGACTATGTTCATTTTTGCTGTTTGTTTAAATATGCTGATGGTCATCTGCAGTGTGCAGACCTGGCCAGATGAAACACACTCATTGCATCTCACGGAAAAGAAACCATGAAATCCTACAGAAAATGTGTATTTTGATAGCAATACATCATTTTTTTGTGTCATTTAGTCTTCCTTAAACCTGTACAAGTTATTTATTTATCTTGAAATGTTAGCAATTTCAAAGGCATTAACCTTTCTAAAGAATAACTTTAATTTTAACAACTGATATGAATTATTTATGCACTTAGAAGGTGCTAAGTTTTAAAAGCTGAAAGACGACAGAATCCTAAGACGTATAGTCAAAATGTTGCATGGATTGCAGTAATCAGTGTTTAAAGGATTTGGTTTCATTGCTGACGTACTTTACAACCAAATAAAATCTTGTCAGTGGCTATGTTAATTCCCATGAAAGTTAAGCAAGATGCTATTAATAACTACTCTGCTCTTCCTTTCCAACATAAATTTCTGTTGAATACATTCAGGTATGTTAAATCTGTGTTAAATCACTGCTTCTCAGTTTTATGCCTTTCATGTTTTTCAAAGTCCTTTTGTAATTCTACTTCACATTTTAAAGGCTTAGACATTTTCATTTAAATCTGTCTTTTGCAGTCCTTTGTTATTCTGACATAATCTGATTTTTTTGTTATTTTATAATTTATCATTTACTACTCAGAAGCATGCTTAGAGAAACTACATGGTCTTTATAAAAATAATTATTTAAAAAGAAATCGGGGAGGAAAGATAGCTATTAAATCACCATGATTGCAGAGAGGGAGCTACTCGTAAATATCTTCATGATCTGCACGGTATAATCAGTTTCTTTTTGCCATACTTGCTACCTTTTCAGTGCAGAAAAACTAAGTCACATGTTCACACAGATATGAACTGAGTACTTTGTCACCTGCAGGGTAGTGACCCAGTGGTGGTTTTTTTTTTTTTTTTTACAAGAAATACGATTATGTTGAGAATCCTGGGTATTACCAATATGGAATAAAGAAGAAAGCAGAAAGAGAACAAATGAAAATTACAACTTGTATATTTTATTTATATTTTACATTTTGCTTTGACTTTTAAACCTAGGAAGTATGTTTTTAACCCAAGAAACATGTAGGTTCCTATGGTAGCCTCAGTACTCTGACAGCTCCTTCCTGACCCCGTGGCTCTTCTTGCCGGGAAAACTGATTTTTTAAAAAATATAAAATTATTTAATCTTATTGTTTATTTAAAATGTGTAATGCTTTGGAAATAATGGGTAACAGATAACTAAAGGATATGTTTATAAAGTGAGCATGTTGGTTCCATTTATAAATATATGTATGATTTATAAGCTTTTTTAAAAAACAAAGCTCAAATTGTTGGTATTTTTCTAAAATGTGCACAGCTGTATTTTACATGAGAGGCTCTTTCTAATGGGTTGTTATACTGTACTCTACATTTTGGACAGCACATGAAGTCTGCCAATGTACTTAATAAAACATGACTTTGTTTATTTAAAGTTTCTTGCTGTGAAAAGAACTCCCTACCTGTGAGTTCCTTTATTTATAACCCTTGAAACCAAAATGTATAATGTACAGTTTTCACAACTGTATCTGCTCTAATAAAAAAAAAAGTTGGTTATTAATAAAGCTGCAAGTGTGTTTCCTTTCTGAGTAAATTACTATCTTGAGTTACGTGAAATTTTCTGTTGGTGGTGGTGTTGAAAGATCTGCTGAAAGATGAATAGGAATGGGAGGGAACTACTTGAGGAAAGCACACAGTATTATAGCTGTATTGCACCATTATTTCCTCTTACATTTCTTTCATCCTGGACCTTTCAGATATTATTTTTGTCCAATCAGATTTTGTCCAAATAAAATTTTTCTCCAATAAGATCTCACTGATCTAGTTGCTTCCTCCATTAATTGGATTAGTACCTTATCCTGGGTTTTAACTTGGCTCCTATTTTTCCAGAAATCCTAAGGTTGAAGTATCTCTCTCTCCTGCCTGGATGCTTTTCAGTTAATTAAATAGTTTTTACTATTGTGCCTCCCAACAAATTGATATGTTGTTAAAGGCCCCTGCTGCGTAAATGCATCATCATGCAATTCAATAAACCTGCTGCCGCAAAAACTTCCAGCCACTGGACTGGCTCCCTCTGAGGCTATCCTCAGAGCTGGTGTTTGCCTGCTGAACACACAGGAGAGTTGCTGAGAGGTGTAATAAAAAGGACCTTCTCCAAAACAGCTTCCCGTGGAGCTGCCCTGGTGCTCTTAAATCCCCAAATTAGTCACTCTTGTTATGGACTAAGGTGTTAGAGACTCCCATAAAAGTACTGCACAAAAGTAATCACACCTAGGTACTAAAGGGATTTATCAATTCAACAAAACCTAAAAGAACAGAACACAAAACAGACTCCTTTTAGAGCTAACAGTCTTTAGGAAAAGGACAGGGTGCTAGAAAGAATATTGACTCCAGATTTGTGGCCAAATCACATTTGGTACTTGAAGTCAGAACAAGGCTAAAGACTATGTGACTGGGAAAACTGGAGAATATTTGACATGCCCTTGTGGTGCCTGATGCCCTAACTATTTCAAGAGTCCTCCTGGTGAGCAGGCTCCGCAGACATACATGCAACTTGCAGCTCTGCTTCTAAGGTGCTTTTGGAAAGTTGTGTGGCTTCATCCTTCCAACTTAGTATATAGCTGTAGTCACCCTGCCAGCACAGGGTGATGGCTTATCAGACTTAGATTATCTCAGGTTGGAGACTTAGCTGTGTCCAACATTCTCTTCTTACCCCAAAAGTACAAAGAAAAAATACCTTTCTATTCCGTATGACCTTTTAAAGAGGTTTGTGGGACCAGAAGAAAATACATAGAAGGGAGTCGGGCTGTAGCGCAGCGGGTTAAGCGCAGGTGGCGCAAAGCGCAAGGACCGACATAAGGATCCCGGTTCGAACCCCGGCTCCCCACCTGCAGGGGAGTCGCTTCACAGGCGGTGAAGCAGGTCTGCAGGTGTCTATCTTTCTCTCCTCCTCTCTGTCTTCCCCTCCTCTCTCCATTTCTCTCTATCCTATCCAACAACGACAACATCAATAACAACTACAACAATAAAACAAGGGCAACAAAAGGGAATAAATAAATAAAATAAATATAAAAAAAAGAAAGTACATAGAATACAATGAGCATGAATGAAATTCTGGCTATGGTTATCACTGGATCCTTCTCTTAACCTCCTGGTTTCCTCATCTATAAAATGGGCATGGTGAGGGCTAGGTGGTGATACACCTGGTTAAGTGCACATGTTACCATGTGCAAAGATCAGGGTTCAAGCCCCTAGTCCCCACCATGCAGGGGGAAGAAGCTTCATGAGTGGTGAACCAGTGCTGCAGGTGTCTCTCTGTTTCTCTCCCTTTCTATCTCCCCCTTCCTCTGCATTTCTGGCTGCCTCTATCCAGTAAATAAAGATAATAAAAAAATTTAAATGGGCATACCCATAGTATTGACCTCACTCAGTGATTGTAAGACTGAAATGAGCCTATTGAAGTGCTCACAGTGCCTGGTATTTAGTAACTGTTTTGTGCATGTTAGCCTTTACTAATTAGAGGAGCTGGGGAAAAAATTTTTTAATTGTTCTTGATGTCCCAAACACATTAAAAATAAAGATACCCCACTTTTATAAAGGATAATTATGCCACAGGTCACATGACGTTCTTATTTCAATGGTAATCAATGATCGGTGGTAATTACAAAGGCCACACTTAAATAGTATCTTCTCTACCTTAAAATGTGATCTACTTTAATTTAATATGAGACATTTTCTCTACAAAGGACTTTAATATTGGTGTCTCCTTGGATTCTTACAGCATTTCTGAGAAACATTTCCTGACTTATGTCCAAGGTTACATAACAGTAACAGTCCTATAGCGTAGTCCTAGGTTTCGCTCCAAATAAGTTTTTCTCCTTCCTGCATTATTCCATACTGTCACACTTAGTAGCCATGAATAGGTAGAAAAATATGAAATCCAAGATAACAGTGGAGCTTAAATGAACCTACTTTCATAAGTTACTAAAATGTCATTTGACAAAATGTAGAGTCTTATAAGTTCTGAATTATTTACAATCTATTTTATGACTGTTAACAAGATTGTAAGGTTACAGGTACAAATCCATACAGTTTCAAAATTCTCTTTGGGCTGCAGAAGGTAGGAGGTCTAGCCTCTGTAATTGTGTCTCTACTGAACATGGATGTTGACAGGTGGACCTATACCCCCAGCCTGTTTCTGTCTTTGCCTAGTGGGTAGGGTTCTGGGGAGGTGAGACTTCAGGACACATCTGTGAGATCATCTGCCCAGGGTAGTCAGGATGGCGTCGTAGAAGTGTCTGAAACTTGATGGCTGAAAGGTGGTAAAATGTAAAACAGGACAAACTGTTTAATAAACAGGAACCCAAAGGTGGGAACAGAGCAGATAAAAGTAGGGGTCTTCATGTGGGAAGAAGCTAGGAAGCCTATTTTAGGTCTGTTCCAAGGAGCCCGTGACTTCAATTATTGTCTAGGCAAGTTTGAACAACAGCTTCTAGCCATGAAGTCAAATGCCTAGAGTGTCATGTAGCTGCTTCTAAAGATGGTAAAGGCCAAGAAGATACTCAGACACAACATTGTGAAGTTAACAGGTGGTAAGATCCATCAACTAAGAATCAGAAATAGCACTGTAGAAGTGATTTTACATCAGATAATTGAGTCAAAAACAGAGATTAGAAATACTCAAATTCATACTCAAAAGGATGTAAAAGTATCACTGAAGTATGTTGTTACTTATCAGTCCATAGAAAGCAAACAAGAATTTGGAAGTAATCTCAACACAAGAAAATGCCACAGAATAAATGTTATCTATGCTCAAAATAAGACTTGATATTATTATATACACCTGGTTGGTTCATTGTGATGTAACAAGTCATATGAGAAATTTTTCATTTCTCAGAGTCCCATATTGCTGCTGGTGCTTAGTAATTTCTTCACAGTTTGCTTTTAAATTAAAACTTTTGTGCAGAGAACTACTTTTCATTTTTTTGTTTTGCTAGCCATGTCCTTATTTTTCCTTCACAAAAGTGTAATCTAAAAGATCTTAGTAGACTTTATTTCAGGATTTCCATTGGTTTACTCAAACTATTAACAATTCACCCTTATTTGTGTTGGCATTCGAAAGACTACCAAAATAAATAATAAAGGAAGCACTTGAAACCTATTTGCTAAACAGTCCAAACATTCAGGGATGTTAACACTGCCTGACTGTTCAGTACACAGCTAAAGCCTTAGTGCCCTGCAAAACCTGACCTTTTCATCACACCTAACCACACACAGCTCCTTGTCAAGTCTCTGCAGACCAGTAACAGATATACAGAACTCACCAATGCCGGTTGACAAACATGCCAGCTCAACTGAAGATGTTCAAGTTCAATCAAATAGAGAAGTAGAGCAGTTCAATTCAGGCATGTCACTTTCTCAAATGTGACTTATATGGAATCAGCCACGTATACTGCCTTTTGTCATGCCCATATTCACTGAATTTGCGAGCAAGTCCATTTTGACACACTAAAGACAAGTTAGTGTCTATAAAATGAGAACAATAATAACTGCCTCTGTATTTATTTTGTTATGTTTGGGTTCATGTTTTCTTGTTTGTTTTGCTTCGTCCCCTCTAGGTTGACTTTTTCAGACAGATAAGAATATACACAGGGAAGAAACAGGAACCTGAGTCAATGGCATGGCAAAGCAGGCATCCTTCCAGAAGAGCTGTTGGTCCTGAAATGAGTGCAGCCTAGAATGTTCCCAGCCGTGACCATGAACTGTGAGCTCAGGCCTACAAGAACTCAGAGGTTACACAGCCTCTGTGCTAAATATAAATATACATGAGCTGTGGGTCAGGTGGATGGGGTAAACAGTTAATTGTATTCATAGATTTTCTTCAAGATTGGGAGCTATGCTCTGCCCCAATCCAGCTTTTTAGCCCTATTCTCAACTCTTGACACCATCTTCTCAGACTATGTTTTTGTCCAACTCCATGTTAGCTATCAAACTCAGGCAAAAACTACAATAGTCATAGGCCCCTAGAAACTTATCTAAAATAGACTTCCACACTTATTTTAACCCTAAGATCCCTATTTTCATCTTCTCTATTTGCACTTTTTGGTTGCTGACAAATCATATTTGTCCTGTTTCATATCTTACCACCGCTCAGCCACCAGGTTGCTTCTCTGAGCAGATGACCTCACCAGTGTGTCCTGGAACCTCACCTCTCCAGAGCCCTCCCCCACTAGGGAAAGACAGAAAAAGGCTGAGAGTATGGACCAACCTGACCCACCAACGCCCTTGTCCAGCAGAGAAGCAATTACAGAAGCCAGAAATCCTACCTTCTGCACCCCAAGAAGAATTTTGGTCCATACTTCCAATGGGCAGGTGATATGAAATGATAGGGGGAAGGTGACCAGACCAGAGGGCTCTAAACTCAACTCCATCAGGACCCAGAGAGAGAAGAGGAAAAAGGTAGCAGTCCAGGAGGTGACACAGTGGATGAAGCAGTGGACTCTCAAGCATGAGGTTCTGAGTTCAATCCCCGGCAGCACGTGTACCAGAGTGATGTCTGGTTCTTTCTCTGGGAGTTGGGTGGTGGCGCATCGGGTTAAACGCAGGTGGCGAAAATGGTAGGGACATTCAGAAGTAATAATAGGTTTAAGTGTGAGTTGGGAAGGAAGAAAAGATGAGATCATAAAAAGAGAGAAAATATATACAAATAAAGACAGATACTTGTAGAAATAATAGTTAACCCATATCTACAACCTTGGGGGAACTACAGTAGCTTCCAGTGGAAGAAATAGGGATACAGAACTCTGGTGGTGGGAATGGTGCAGAATTATACCCCTGTTATCTTATAATTTTGTAAATCAATATGAAATCATTAATAAAATAAGAAATTTTTTAAAAGATCATGATGTATTTTTCTATGTTTTTCTATACAAAAAACATGTCACAACTATTCTAATAACCCAGTATATTGCCAACCCATGTTGAAATGTTTGTATAAGAATCAGTGCAGATAACTAGTCCATTCCCTGACACAGGGCAAAATCTCCACATTACTAACTATTGCATTTAGTTTATCAGACATTTCACATGCACTGTTGAAAACTGCCTACGCCCTTGAAGTTGAAAAACAAAATCAGAAGAGAAAACAAAAGTAGAACCTGAACTGAAATTGACATATTGCACCAAAGTAAAAGACTCTGGGGTTGGGGGGGGGGGGTGGGAGAATACAGGTCCAAGAAGGACGACAGAGGACCTAGTGGGGGTTGTACTATTATATGGAACACTGAGAAATGTTATGCATGTACAGACTATTATATTTACTGTCAAATGTAAAACATTAATTTCCCAAGACTGAAATTAATAATAATAAAAATAAAAAAGAAAACTGCCTAAGCCCAACTGGAACTACCTAAAGTGCCACATCAACAAGCCAAAACTTAGATAACTTTCGTATCACTGTAAGTCTTCCCTGGACTATAAAAAATGCATTCAGTCAGCCAGACTCTGGGATCTAAATTCCTTTGTTTTTCCTCACCCCAAATAGGGCTGACTATTAGTCCCAGACAATCAGAATTTTTTTCTTTTCTGCCCTCCTCCTACCCCCTGAAGATTTGTGACTACATTAATCCAGCCACGCCCGGAGGATTTTGTTTGTCTGTCTAATTCCAGATGAGATTGTGGGCATGTTAGGGTGATATGGCCATAGCCTTTTTTTTTTTTCCGGCCTCCAGGGTTATTACTGGGGCTTGGTACCTGCACTACGAATTCACTGCTCCTGGAGGCCATTTCCTCCATTTTGTTGCCCTTGTTGTTATTGCTGTTGTTGGATAGGATAGGATAGAGAGAAACTGAGAGAGGAAGGAATGACACAGAGTGGGAGCAAAAGATAGACACCTGAGACCTGCTTCACCACTTGTGAAGTACCGCCCCCCCCCCAGGTGGGGAGTCAGGTAGGTCGAACCCGGATCCTTACGCTGGTCCTTACACTTTGCACCAGGTGTGCTTAATCCACTGCACAACAGCCTGGCCCCCTGGCTATAGATTTTTAATTTCAGATAAGGAGAGAACAAGAAGAGGAAAGATACTACACAGCACTGCACCACTCGTTTTCCCTCATGCAAGTGCTCCTGTGTAGTGACGAGGCTCTCAAACTCAGGTCCTTGTGGATTAGAGCATGTGTACCCAACAAAGTGAGTTATTTCCTGATCGTTAGTGTCCCAAATTGAAAGATCACACTTACTACAGTACTGGTACTCAGTCATGACTAGCATACTGGCACCTGAAATTCCAAATTAGAAAAATGTATTTATATTGCCACCAAGGTCATCACTGGGCCTGGGACTCAGTGCCTATATGACTCCATCACCCCAGGAAGACCTTTTTTTTTTCTTTTTCCTCTAGGTAGTGGTTAAGAGGTACAGTGGCAAAGGGAGACAGAAGAAAAGATAACCCAGCACTGTTCCAGTGCTTAGAAAGCTTCCCTTTTGCATGGACTCCATGTGGTGTCACTTCACACGTCGTGAAGTGTTTGCTCTACTATGTGATCTTCCTTACTATTTATCCTATAAAAGGAAAGATTTTTTTTTCTCTTCCTTTTTTTTTTTTTAACCTCCAGGGTTATTGTTGGGGCTCAGTGAGTGCACTATGAATTCATTGCTCCTGGAGGCCATTTTTTTCCCTTGTTGTTGTCATTATTGTTATTGTTGATGTTGTTGGGTAGGACAGAGAGAAATTGAGAGAAGAGAGGAAGACGGGGGGAGAAAGACACCTTCAGACCTGCTTCACTACTTGTGAGGCGACCCTCTTGCAGGTGGGGAGCCGGGGCCTCGAACTGGGATCCTGACGCCGTTCCTTGCAATACGCGCCATGTGTGCTTAATCCGCTGCGCTACCACCTGAGCCCCTGTCTTCCTCTTTCTTTAGCCTTTAAAAACATCTCACAGGGGTCGGGTGGTAGCGCAGCGGGTTAAGCACACGTGGCACAAAGCACAAGGACTGGCGTAAGGATCCCAGTTCGAGCCCCCAGCTCAGCACCTGCCAGGGAGTTGCTTCACAGGTGGTGAAGCAGATCTGCAGGTGTCTATCTTTCTCTCCCTCTCTGTCTTCCCCTCCTCTCTCCATTTCTCTCTGTCCTATCCAACAACGAACGACATCAACAACAACAATAACCACAACAAGGCTACAACAAGGGCAACAAAAGGGAAAAAAAAAAAAAAAAGGCCTCCAGGAGCAGTGGATTCATGGTGCAGGCATCAAGCCCCAGCAATAACTCTGGAGGCAAAAAATAATAATAATAATAATAAATTAATTAATTAATTAAAATCTCAGGTCCAGATGATGACTCACCTGGTTGAGTGAACGTTACAGTATACAAGGACCTGGGTTCGAGCCCTGGTCCCTAACTGCAGGGGGAAAGCTTTGCAAGTGGTGAGCAGTGTTGCAGGTATCTCTCTGTTTCTTTTCCTATCTCCCCTTCCCTATTGATTTCTGACTGTCTCTATATAATAAATAAAAATAATAATTTAAAGTTTTTAAATAAATAATTTTAAAAAATAAAGACATATTTCATTTCACCCTAGGTTGTAGTTCTACAAAATTATGCAGCCCACTATATTAAATGCTAAATAAAGCTTATTTATATCACCTAATTTGTTTCTTTTATTCACAACAATCTTTGACTGATGTTTAATTAAAATGAAAGTTTTGCTACTAAGCTTTATGGGGTTCTTTGGGCAAACGCTAGAAGAAGAAGATGGGGTTCTTCCCAATGGAATAGATACTATATATAGTATCAGTGGTGCTTTATACAATTAAATGAGTTCCTTCATAAAAGCAAAAGACAGTTAAAACACAATGTTCCTGATGGCTATCAAAGGCATGCTGCTATGGTTACCAGAAGGTATGATGCCTTTTTCATAAATGGTGGTTTGGTATATTAAATAATAATGAACACTCATTATATACATGAGGTACAGCTATTTCTCAATGCTATTTCTTACATTCACAAAAACTGCATGATAAAAAGGCACAATTCAGGTGTATGAGAAACAAACCTGACAAAGACTGGCCACTGTGATTATACTCTCAGTTATAAGCAAACTTCCTGATACATATCAGGCATCAAAATTTTTACAGGGCCAGGTGGTGGTGCACCTGGTTGAGCATACATGTTACAAAGTGCAAGGACCCAAGTTCGAGCCCCTGGTGCCCACCTGCCGGGGGAAAGCATTGCAATGGTGAAGCAGTGCTGCAGTTGTCTCTCTCCCTATCACTCCCTTCCCTCTCAGTTTCTGGCTGTTTCTATCCAATAAACAAAGATTTAAAAAAAAAATTTACTAACAGGATGGGGGTAGATTAGCATAATGGTTGTACAAAGAGACTCATGCCTGAGACTCCAAAGTCTCAGGTTCAATCCCCTGCACCACCATAAACCAGAGCTTCTCAGTGGTCTGGTAAAAACAAAACAAAACAAAACAAAACAAAACAAAACTCTTAACTAGCACACAGAATTGTGCTGTTAGCTATTGTGTTTAATCACTGTGGGGGGTTATGAACATAGGTAAATAGTTCGCTGGTGTTAAAATATATTTAATCAGGTATATTAGCATTGCAAAATATTAGAAGGTTGGGGGCTGGGTAGTGGCGCACCAGGTTAAGTGCACACAGTACTAAGTGAAAGGGCCCAAGCAAGGATCCAAGTTCTAGCCCCCCGATCCCCACCTGGAGGGGGGATACTTCACAAGCAGCAAAGCAGGTCTGCAGGTGTCTCTCTCTCCCCCTCTCTACTTCCCCCTTCTCTCAATTTCTCTCTGTAAAGCCCGTATTTCTCCTAGTCATGGGACCTCAAGGGTGGGGCTCACTTACCTGCATATTCTCTCAGTTCATACCAACTGATACTGCATCCCAACCTAAGCAATGCAACCAGCACCACCTTGGCATATTTCACTTCAGAATGTGTCCAGAGACATCAGGCATGTCTCAGCTTCATTACTCTGGTGAGATCTTTCCTAGCTCATAGGACTCCTTAATTCCATTTTGGGTGGTGCACTTCCTAACAAAACCTAGATATAGACCAGGGCCCATGAGATAGGGCAGATGCACATGTATTCATAAATTAAGGGAAAATCTATACCTTAAAGCAAAAGTGCACAATAGTTCATAGTGAGTCAAAAAATGCAGCAAGCAAGATCTAAAAAGACACCATAAAAGACCTAATCAAATAATTTCTACTTAGATCTAGATACCCTCCTCACCTACTTCCTATTACACTTCCCTCAATCACTCCAAAACTGACCTTGTCAGACACAGTAAGGATTACAAAAGCTGGATAAGACCAGCAGACTTTAATGATGACTCTTTAGTCACTACCAGGCCACCCCATCACCTGGGGCCCTAGTCAGGGAGTCCTGGGATTCCCACATTAACATAATGGACCTAGACCTCAAATAGATCCCTCTCTCCACTGTCACTGGACACCTCCATCAGGAACAACATAATGGACCCCTTTGTGGGCCCCCATCGGGACCTTGCCCTCAATACAAATCAACAATGGTAGGGAATGTTCCATTCTCTGAAAGGAGGTTGGACAACATACTCTACCTTCCATCTGAGGAAGATGGGTCCTGAAATTAGTGCAGCCTGGAATGTTCCTAGCCGTGACCACAGAATGTGAGCTCAGACCTACAGGGAAGCAGAGGCTCCTTAGGTGAATATGGGCTCCAGATCAAATTGATAGGGTTTACAGTTAACAATATTTATACACTTTCCCTATAGTTGGAAGCTACTCTCTTCCCTGATAACAGCTTTCTAGTCCTTTTTCAATTGTGATACCATCTCCCCAGACAATAACCTGAGTCCACCTGCATATCAGATGTCAGGCTTAGGCAAAAACTAGTGAAGTCATGGGCCCCTTGGAATATACCTAAAATAGACCTACTAGCTTTCCCAAAATGGAGATCCCAAATCTTCATCTGCAATATTCTTGCCTTTAGGTGTATGATTAGTCAACAATTTGTTCTGCTTTATATCTTAACTCTTTTTCAGTCACCAGATTTCAGATGCTACCATGGTGCTAGCCTTACTTCGCTGGGCAGACAACCCCACCAATGTGTCTTGGAGCCCCGCCTCCCCAGACCCCTTCACCACTAAGGAGAGAGACAGGTTGGGAGTATGGATCGACCTGCCAACGCCCATGTTTAGTGGGGAAGCAATTACAGAAGCCAGACCTCCCTTCTTCACCCCATAATAACTCTGGGTCCATACGCCCAGAGGGTTAAAGAACAGAGACACTATCAGGGAAGGGGATTGGGATATGGAGTTCTGGTGATGGGAATTGTGTGGAGTTGTACCCCTCTTTTTTTCAATTTTTATTTATAAAATGGAAACACTGACAAGACCATAGGATAAGAAGGGGAATTCCATACCCCTCTTATTCTATGGTCTCATCAATACTTCCATTTTAGAAAGAAAGAAAGAAAGAAAGAAAGAAAGAAAGAAAGAAAGAAAGAAAGAAAGAAAGAAAGAAAGAAAGAAAGAAAAAGAAAGAAAGAAAGGAAGGAAGGTAGGTAGTAGGGAAAAACAAAATATTAGAAGGTCAAATATTCTCAACCTGAGTGGTCAGGGTCCCAACCTTAGTTTGTAAGACCTGCCATTAATGTTTATAGAGAAAGGGCAGATGGAGGATACAGTTATTTGCTTCAGATCAGTGTGGACTTCCACATAGTTTATCTCAAATACTGCTTTAAGTTAAATTCAAGTGCTTTTCTGGATGCATGTAGCAATCTTGTAAATTATTATTTCTCCAATAAAGGGGGTGGGGGAGAAAAGAATTTTTCTTGAAAATGTTTTTCCTACTTGAAATATAATTCACTCACTATTTTAAGGAAGTCCTGAAGCTAGATTAAAGTCACCACATGTGATTTTAAATACTTTATGTCTTTACGTTACACACACACACACACACACACACAGAGAGAGAGAGACAGAGAGACAGAGAGACTGTTTTTTTCCTCCTTTCACCAAACCTCATTCTATATTGACCACAAAACCACAAAAGGGAAACAATTTCAGTGGTTCTCAAACTTTAGCAAACCTTTGATTCACCTGGAAGTAAAACACTGCAGGAGTTTCATTTGCAGAGTTGCTGAAGAGTGAAAATTTGCATTTCTCTTCTTTTCTCTTCTTCCTTCCTTCCTTTCTTTCTTTTTTGTGATACAAAAGTCAAGACTTTACTAAAATCACTTGTAAGTGAAATTAACAGAATATCTCCATGGTAAAGGAGAACTTTTAAGGCAGAGTCATGATTTACTGGAATGAACAGAAAGGTAGCGAGTGTGAAGTGTGACAGTGAAATGATGACATGGTTTTGATTATTCTTTTGAACACAGGCAACTTCATGAACATCTATATTCAAGGCACGAGAACTTACCTACCATCTTATCTGCAGATGCATCAGAGCTTCCTGCCCTTTGGCAACCTTAATGAAACAGGCATTTCAAACTAATTGTCAGTTATGCTGGTGCTACTGTCCTGGGGAATCAAGTGCAAACTGCAGTCAAAGTCCGTGGATTGATTATGCATGAGGTGTAGTAAATAAAGAGAAAGAGAAGGGAAGGAAAGGATACATGTATACTTACTATCTGTATAGCAGTGTATTGTGGTTTTGATTTTTTTTTTTTTACAGAGAGAAATGGAGAGGAGAGGGGAAGACAGAAGGGGAGAGAAAGATAGATACCCGCAGACCTGTTTCACCACCTGTGAAACGACTCCCCTGCAGGTGGGGAGCCAGAGGCTTGAACCAGGATCCTTACTCCAGTCCTTTCGCTTTGCACCACCTGCGCTTAACCTGCTGCGCTACTGCCCACCTCCCTGTGGTTTTGATTCTTATAATAACTTGGTGAAGTGGGAAACATGTTCCCTCTTTTGCATATGAAAAAGCCAAGGCCCAGAGGAGTGGAGGAAATTGCTTAATGAAACCCAGCTGATAACTAGCAGAGTTGAGACTTCCACCCAGGGACCTCTGATTCCAAGATTTGGCTGTTTCCTCTTCTACCGCTCAGAGTTCTCAGTCTGCCCTTTTGGCCACAAAGAGGTTAGGAACACAAGACACAGTTGGAGACACCTCCTGACTACCATCACACTGAATAGAATGCAGGTTGAGTCATTAGAGCTAATTGAAACAAGACATTGCTATCTGAGGTTGAAAACAATGCATTTTCTATTCATGAATGAGTCATTCTTAAATCCACATAATAGTTTATAGACACTGCTCTCAAACCAGATGTGAAATGGAACCACATTCTTTAAGATTTACACAATTGAGGAGGCCGGGCAGTGGCCCACTGGGTTAAGCGCACATAGTTCAAAGATCTTCACAATAAAATATTTTAATTTTATCAGAGAGCGCTTACATTTGCAAGTCTACAAATAATCTCTACTCTCTCCATCTATGAAGACTTTCTCCTCTTTTGATAGGGGTGGAGGGATACAGTTAAAGATAACGACTTCAGTCCGGGCAGTAATGCATCTGGCTGAGTATACACATTACTGTGCGCAAAGACTTCAGCTCAAATCCCAGTTCCCACCGACAGCGGGGAAACTTTCCCAGGTTTCCAGGAATCTCTTTCCTAGATGACTCCAGAACTCTCTGTTTTGGTCTTAGCATTACACTGTTGTAAAATTTCTGCTTTTTCACAGTTAGAGTGTATACTTCTTGAAGGTTCGAACTCTGTCCTATCTATCACTAAAACTACTAAGACTAATTGTTAAAACTGAAATAATCGGGGCCAGCAGCGGCAGATCCAGGTAAGAGCATACATTACCAGGCACAAAGCCCTCTTCCACAATTGCAGGAAAGAAGCTTTCCAAGCAGTGAGGCACTACTACAGCTCCCTCTCTCTCTCCCTCTCTCTCCCTCTCTCTCCCTCTCTCTCCCTCTCTCTCCCTCTCTCTCCCTCTCTCTCCCTCTCTCTCCCTCTCTCTCCCTCTCTCTCCCTCTCTCCTTACCAGAGCACTGATCAGCTCTGGGTTATGGTGGTGCACAGGATTGAACTTGAGACTTTAGAGCCTCAGGCATCAAAGTCTATGCATTAACCATTATGCTATCTACCCACCCACCTTCCCTCTCTGCCCTTTTGGCCACAAAGAGGTTAGGAACACAAGACACAGTTGGAGACACCTCCTGACTATCATCACACTCAATAAAATGCAGGTTGAGTCATTAGAGCTAATTGAAACAAGACATTGCTATCTGAGGTCAAAAACAATGCATTTTCTATTCATGAATGAGTCATTCTTCAATCCACATAGTAGATATTTTTCCCTTCCAACTCAATTTCTCTCTGCCCTATGAATTAAAGGGAAATAAAAAAGGGTAAAAAAAAAGAAATCACTGACAGGAGCAGTGGGTTCACTGTGCAGGCAGTGAGCCCCAACAATAACCCCAGTGGCAATAAAAAAATAAATTAAAAATTAAATTGAAAGCCCCATGTCTACAACCTTAGGGGAACTGTAATGGATTGCAGTGGGAAGAGTGAAGATTCAGAACTCTGGTGGTAGAAATAGTGTGGATTCAAACGCCTGTCGACATGTACTTCTGTAATATAAAAATAAATAAATAATAATTTAAAAATTGAATTGAAATAACCCTGCCAGCTGGACAATTCACACACTTGTGGAAGATCTTCAAAAACGTGCCCTATTATGTGGAATTATACCCCTCTTATCCTACAGTCTTCATATTTTTTATTATATAAGCAATTTAAAAAAAAAAAGAAAAAGAAAAAAATGTGCCCTGTATGTGGGATGAACTCCCAATTCCTTAGTCTAACAAAGTTGATGCTGCTCACAATTCATAATAGCTAAATCCTGGAAGCAACCCAGGTGCCCAACAACAGATGAGTGGCTGAGAAAGCTGTGGTATATATACACAATGGAATACTATATGGCTATCAAGAACAATGGACCCACCTTCTCTGACCCATCTTGGACAGAACTAGAAGGAATTATGTTAAGTGAGCTAAGTCAGAAAGATAAAGATGAGTATGGGATGATCCCACTCATCAACAGAAGTTGAGAAAGAAGATCTGAAAGGGAAACTAAAAGCAGGATCTGACTAAATTCAAAGTAGGGCACCAAAGTAAAAACCCTGTGGTGAGGGGTAGACATGCAGCTTCCTGGGATGGTGGGGTGTGGGGGTGGGTGGATGGGATGGGGCACAGTCTTTTGGTGGTGGGAATGGTGTTTATGTACACTCCTAGTAAAGTGTATTCATGTTAATTAATATGAGGAGAAAAATTAATTGTATGTCTCGAAGTTTTTAAAACACAGACTGAGTCTTCTTAATATATAGGCTGTGTATTTGATATGCGGACTCTCTCAAAAGCCTAGACCAAGTAGATCAGAGGCAACCACTGGCATAGCTATTTACAAGATACTAGGTACTATACAGCAAACCCTAACAAAAGGACTTTTCAAAGTTAACCCAATTACCAAATAATGTGATGATAACATTAACTATCCATTGTCTTTTTGAACCCTAAGACAGCAGGAACCTCACATCTCCACTATAGAGCCTATATTTCTCCCAGTCCTGGAACCTTAGGATAGGGCTCACTTTCCCGCATGCCTCTCCCAATCCATATCAAATAATATTGCATCAGCCGATCGCAACCTAATCAACGCAACGATTGCCACCTCAACATGCTTCACCTCAGACTGTGTCCAGAGACTTCAGGTGTGGAATGACAACCCTTCAGCTTCATTACTCGGGTGAGACCCTTCCTTTCATAGCATTCTCTAATTCCATCCCAGGTGGATTACTTTCTAACAAAGTCCCAAACCCTAAATATACACCAGGTTCTGTGAGAGAGAGCATATATTCACATGTATCCATAAACAAGTGCAAAATATATACCTGAAAGCAGAAGTACACTAGAGTTTGCAGTGAGTACCCCCCCCCCCAACACTATTCCAACCTTTGGGCCCGTGATTGCTCAACAATTTGTTTGGCTTTGTATGTTAACTCTCTTTTCAGCCACCAGGTTCCAGATGCCGTCAGGATGCCTGCCAGGCTTCCCTGGACTGAAGACCCCACCAATGTGTCCTGGAGCTCAGCCTCCCCAGAGACCCACCTTACTAGGGAAAGAGAGAGGCAGACTGGGAGTATGGACCAACCAGTCAACGTCCATGTTCAGCGGGGAAGCAATTACAGAAGACAGACCTTCCACCTTCTGCAACGCACAGGACCCTGGGTCCATGCTCCCAAGAGGGAAAGAGAATGGGAAAGCTATCAGGGGAGGGGATGGGATATGGAGATTGGGTGGTGGGAATTGTGTGGAGTTGTACCCCTTCTATCCTATGGCTTTGTTAATTTATCCTTTCTTAAATAAAAAATAAATTAAAAAAAGTTGATGCTGCTATGCTAAATTAGACAGGAAGGTTGAATTTTCTGTGAAAGAGTAAGTTGTTTTGAGCATATGCAGAAATCTGGTTCAGCTATTAGTCATCTCCATTAAAAAAAAAAGTCTCAGCATTATGTAAAATTGGTTTGCTAAGCAGTTTTAGAGTATATCCATGAAAGCCAAGAGATCCTCTGTCTTGATTAAGACATGATTTCTAACCAAGAGATAAATTTTCAATTTAGCAAGATGAATAAACTCTGAAGAAGTAAAGTGCAACATTATGCTGACTGGGGAAACAGCATAATGGTTAAACAGACAACTTGCATTCCTGAGACTCTGAAGTTCTAGGTTCAGTCCCTAGCTGGTACCACCATAAGCCAGAACTGAGCAGTACTCTGGTTTAAAAAACAAAAACAAAAAAAAAAAAAAACTGGGGGCCAGGCAGTGGCGCACCTGGTTAAGTGCTCACATTACAGTGCACAAGAATCCAGGTTCAAGCCCCTGGCCCCCACCCACAGGGGGAAGCTTCATGAGTAGTGAAGCAGGGCTGCAAGTGTCTCTCTGTTACTTTCCCTATCTCCCCCTCCTTCCTCAATTTCTCTCTGTCTCCACCAAACAGTAAATAAATGAATAAAAGAATAAATTTTTTTTAAAAAGAAAAGCACAGCAGGTTAAGTGCACCTGGTGCGAAGCTCAAGTACCTGTGTGAGGATTCCAGTTTAAGCCCCTGGTTCCCCACCTACAGGGGGTCGCTTCATGAGCAGTGAAGCAGGTCTGCAGGTGTCTTTCTCTCCTCCTTTGTCTTCCCCGCCTCTCTTGATTTCTCTCTGTCCTAACAGCAAAAAGGAGAAAATGGCCTCCAGGAGCAGTGGATTCATAGTGCAAGCACTAAGCCCCAGTGATAACTCTGAAGGCAGAGAGAGAAAGGAAGAGAGAGAGAGAGAGAGAGAGAGAGAGAGAGAGAGAGAAGAGAAGAGAAGAGATGAGAGGAGAGAAAGAAGAGAAAGTGAGAGAATAAGAAAATAATAAAGGGGTGGCAGATGGTGGTGCACCTGGTTAAGAGCACACATTATAGTGCACAGGGGGAAAGCTTCACAAATGGTGAAGTAGGGCTGCCGGTGTCTCTCTGTCTCTTCCCCTCTCTATCTCCCCCTCCCTTATCAATTTCTCTCTGTCTCTATCCAATAATAAATAAATAAGAAAATAACCAAGAGGGTAAACTACATGTTCAGCATTCTTATGATAAAATTTATATCTTTTTTAAAAAATAATTTCTTAGCACCTTTAAAGTTTCCAGGCATTTGGATTCATAAGTGTCAGAATGGGGATGAGATGCTCACTCAGAGATGATGAGGAGAGTCTCTGGTTCTGTACTAACCTTGCAGTGGCATCTGTGGAGATAAAGAGAACAGAACCGATTAGACCAACATTGGGGAAGTGGGGGAGGGATTTGTTGGAAAAGTCATGACACATTTTGCATAGAAAAATACATCAAGACTTCTCCAACAACCCAACAGAATTAACTTGCAGTGACGACTGATTTGGTGTGGAAATAATGGAAAATTTGAATTCAAGAATGACACCCAGAGCCAGAGCTCTTGGCTACAAGGCTTACACAGGTGAGGCCCCAGGTTTCATGGCAGACAAATGGCAGAGCAATGCTCTGGTTCTCTTCTCTCTCTCATTAGGGAAATAAGTCAGAGTCTTGTGGGTTGCTTTTTTTGTTCAGAGACAATTTGCTAAAGGAAGGCAATATAATTTTCTAGAGAGAGAGACTCACACACTTACTACAGCATGGAAGCTTTCTCCAGTGCCACAGCCCCTTCCATGTCATGCCAAGACTCACACAAATTAGCTATCTCTTCTACTAAAAACAAACAAACATTATTGTATGTAGAGCCAGGTTTTCATTCAGATAAGAGAGAAAAAGAAACACTCCAACACCAGTTTCTTCCATTGCTGGATCACTTTCCAGGCTGTATCAGGCAGGGCTTAAGTCCTAGTGGTGTATACCACAGTGCAGGGACTTTACCTGGTGAGCTACCTCTGTGGATTTTAAATCATAATTTTTTAAAAAATTTTTTTATTTAAGAAAGAATTAATTAACAAAACCATAGGGTAGGAGGGGTACAACTCCACACAATTCCCACCACCCAATCTCCATATCCCAACCCCTCCCCCGATAGCTTTCCCATTCACTATCCCTCTGGGAGCATGGACCCAGGGTCATTGTGGGTTGCAGAAGGTAGAAGGTCTGTCTTCTGTAATTGCTTCCCCGCTGAACATGGGCGTTGACTGGTCGGTCCATACTCCCAGTCTGCCTCTCTCTTTCCCTAGTACGGTGTGTCTTTGGGGAAGCTGAGCTCCAGGACACATTGGTGGGGTCTTCAATCCAGGGAAGCCTGGCTAGCATCCTGATGGCATCTGGAACCTGGTGATTGAAAAGAGAGTTATCATACAAAGCCAAACAAATTGTTGAGCAATCATGGACCCGAAGTTTGGAATAGTGGAGAGGAAGTGTTAGGGAGGTACTCACTGCAAACTCTAGTGTACTTCTGCTTTCAGGTATATATTTTGCAGTAGTTTATGGATACGTGTGAACATAAGCTCTCTCTCACAGAAACTGGTGTATATCTAGGTTTTGGGACTTTGTTAGAAAGTGAACCACCTGAGATGAAATTAGAGTGTACTATAAAAGGAAAGGTCTCACCTGAGCTAGAAGGAATTATGTTAAATGAACTAAGTCAGAAAGATAAAGATGAGTATGGGATGATCCCACTCATCAACAGAAGTTTAGTAAGAAGATCTGAAAGGGAAACTAAAAGCAGGACCTGACCAAACTGTAAGTAGGGCACCAAAGTAAAAGCCCTGTGGTGAGGGGTAGACACGCAGCTTCCTTGGCCAGTGGGGGGTGGGAGTGGGTGGGAGGGATGGGTCACAGTCTTTTGGTGGTGGGAATGGTGTTTATGTACACTCCTAGCAAAATGTAGACATATAAATCACTAGTTAATTCATATGAGAGGGGAAAAATCAATTGTATGTCTCAAAGTTTTTCAAAACACAAACTGAATCTTTTTAATATATAGGCTGTGTATTTGATATGCGGACTCTCTCAAAAGCCTAGACCAAGTAGATCAGAAGCATCCAATAGCACAGCTATATACAAGATACTGGGTACTGTACAGCAAACCATAACAAAAGGACTTTTCAAAGTTAACCCAATTACCAAATAATGTGATGATAACATTAACTATCGATTGTCTTTTTGAACCCTAAGACAGCAGGAACCTCACATCTCCACTATAGAGCCCCTACTTCCCCCAGTCCTGGAACCCTTGGATAGGGCCCAGTTTCCCATATGCCTCTCCCAATCCATATCAAATAATATTGCATCTGCCGATCACAACCTAACCAACACAATGATTGCCACCTCAACATGCTTCACCTCAGACTGTGTCCAGAGACTTCACGTGTGGAATGACAACCCTTCAGCTTCATTACTAAATCATAAATTTGTAAAGAAAAAAAGAACTATACAGGCAGCTGAGCAGTAGCACATCCGGTTAAGCGCATGTATTACCAAGTGCAAGGGCCCAGGTTCAAGCCCCTCCTCCTCCCACCCCCCACCTGCTGGGGGTCCACTTCAGGAGCAGTGAAACAGGTCTGCAGATATCTTTCTCTCTCTCAGTTTCTCTCTGCCCTATCTAATAAAGAAAAAAGAAAGAAAGGAAGGAAGGGAGAAAGAAAGAAAGAAGGAAAAATTGGCTGTTGGGACCAGTGGATTTGTAGTGTGACACCAAGCCCTAAAAATAACCCTGGTGGCAATTAAACAAAAAAACAAACAAACAAACATAAAGAATGATACATTTCAGGTTTGGATACTTGGGTGCTTGTTAACCCCCCCCAATAAAACAGAATGTGGGAGGAGGAAGGCACAGGTGAACAAGAGACACAGAATTCTCTTTTAGACATTCTGACCTGAGGTGACTATAAGAGGGGCCAGGTGGGTAGAATGCCTTTGAGTTCCAGAGAACACTGTGATAAAGTGAGCAAAGAGTGAAGATACCCACTCACATGATTTGCTCTTCTTTTTTTAAATTATTCTGCCCGTTCTTTAGAGCAGGTCTCTCAATTCCAGAGATGTTGTATTGTGATAATATAGATATAGCATAAATTTACCATTTTAACTTTTTCTAACATTTTTAACATTTTTTTTCTACTAGGGTTATTGGCGGTGTTCTGTGCCTGGACAGTTACATCACTCCTAGTGAATTCTTTTTAAAAAAAAGTATAGGGTGATGCCACTTATAGGCATTTATCTAAAGGATATGAAAATACTAATTCAAAGGATATATACACCTCTATGTTTATAGCTGCACTATTCACAATCGTCAAAGAGTAGAAACAAGCCTAAATGCCTGTTGATAGATGACTGGGACTATGGGATATATATTCCATGGAATACTATTCCACAATCAAAAAAGACAGTATGTATCTTTTGAGACAAAGTCAGATGGAACTGGAGGTGATAAAGCTTAGTAAAATAAGTAGAGAGATGAATGATAACTACAGGATGTTTTCTACTATCATGTGGAATCTAGAGAACTTATACACATGGACTTGGAAAAGAAAGAAAGAAAGAGAGAAAGAAAGGAGAAAAAACAAAAACTGTTTATAAGATGTTGTATGAATTGTGGTGGTTAGCTTTAGGAGACGGGAGATTAGGGATACAGATCTTTGGTAGTGGGTGTGGTGGGTAAATATAACCTATAATCTTACAATCTTGTAGCCCACTGTTCATCACAAATAAAAATGGGGGGAGTGAGAGACAGAGAGGGATAAAGCAACACAGAGAGAAGAGATATCATATTATCATTTATGGTTGTAACGTTTCCCCTTTGCGTGGTGCTCCCATATGGTGAGAGGGGATGTCTCCTGACCCTTCAGACATTTTTAAATGTACTGGGCATTACATATAGTGGCATTGTTATACAATCGTCACCACTACCATCTGTAGATTTTTACTTTATTTTTTAAATTTGTATTATTGTCTCTATTTATTTATTTATTGAAAAAAGACAGCCAGAAATCAAGAGAGAAGCGGGAGACAGAGAGGAAGAGAGACAGAGAAACAACTGCAACCCTGCTTCACCACTTGCAAAGCTTTCCCCATCCAGGTGGGGACCAAGAGCTTTGTAACATGTGTGCTCAACCAGGTGTGCCAGCACCACCAACCCCTGCATCTTCAGATTTTTAATTTTGATGTTTTTTTAATATAGTTTTTAGATCCTAAGACCAAATTACTGGTTACCAGAAGGGAAGAAGGGAGAGGTGCTAGAGATGGATAGAAAAGCTGATTATACAGTTAAAAGACGGAACTGGACTTTTAGTGGTGAACTCAATGTAGTATATATACTTAATATTTTTTGCTACAATATTCACTTATAAAGGTGTGCAACTGAAGCTTATATAATGTCATAAGATAATGTTATCGAAATAAAAACTATCTTTAAAAATATTATAGCTCTGCTTTGCCATGTGTATGCCCCAGCTTTGAGTCTGGCCCCCACTAACTGAAGGAAACTTTGATGCAGCAATCTCTTTCACTCTTTCTCTCCCTCTCTTTTTTTTAACATTTTATTTATTTATTAATGAGAAAGATAGGAGGAGAGAGAGAGAGAGAAAGAGCCCGACATCACTCTGGTACATGTGCTGTCGGGGATTGAACTCTGGACCTCACACTTGGAAGTCCAATACTTTATCCACTGCACCACTTTCTGGACCATCTCTCTGCCTCTCTGTCTCTAGCTTAAACAATTTTTTTAAAGATATGTCATTAGAGAAATAAAATTAAAACCATACTGCAATTCCACCTCACACCTGTGAGAATGGTCTATAGCTACAAAACGGAAATGACAGGTGTTGACAAGGATGAAAAAGGAACTCTGCTACTTTGTTGGTGGGAATGCAAATTGGTGCAGCTCCTATGGAAGACAGTACGGAGTATCCTTAAATAAAAATATGGTGGTCGGGCGGTGGCGCAGTGGGTTAAGCACACGTGGCGCAAAGCTCAAGCACCTGCGTAAGGATCCCCGTTCGAGCCCCCGGCTTCCCACCTGCAGGGGAGTCGCTTCACAGGCAGTGAAGCAGGTCTGCAGGTGTCTGTCTTTCTCTCCCCCTCTCTGTCTTCCCCTCCTCTCTCCATTTCTCTCTGTCCTATCCAACAATGAACAACATCAACAACAATGGTAATAATAATAACCACAAGGAGGCTACAACAACAAGGGCAACAAAAGGGGGAAAAAATGGCCTCTAGGAGCGGTGGATTCATGGTGCAGGCACCGAACCCAGCAATAACCCTGGAGGAAAAATTAAATTAAATTAAATTAAATTTTAAAAAAATACATACCCGAAGGATGAGAAAACAGTAATTGAAGGACATATCCATCCCTATGCTCACTGCATTACTCACAGTAGATAAGGAGTGCGAGCAACGTAAATGCCCATCAATAGATGAGTGAATAGAGAAGTTTTGGGAACTGCCTGGGAGGTGGTACAGGGAATAAAGTATTAGACACTCAAACATGACATCCTGAGTTCAATCCCCAGCATCACATATGCCAGAGTTGTGCTCTGGTCCTCTCCCTTCTTTTTCTCTCATTAATGAATATTTATATATATGTATATATGTATGTATATGTATGTATGTATGTATTAAAGAAGTTAGGGGAAGGGTTGGGTGGTGGCACATCTGGTTGGGTGTACATGTTACCAATGTGCAAATACCTGGGTTTGAGCCCCAAGTCCGCACCTACAAGGTGAAAGCCTTGCAAGTGATGAAGGAGTGTTTTAGGTGTCTCTCTGTCTCTCCATCTCTATCACCCCCCTTTCCCCTCGATTTCTGACTGTCTCAATTCAATGAAGAAATAAAGATAATACAAAAAAATTAATTAAAAAAATAGGGGATATAAAAATTAATTAAAAAAATAGGGGATATAGTCTCAATGTAATATTACTCTGCAAATAAAAAGACAAGATTGTATTTTTTTAGAACCAAAATGGCTATAACTGGAAGTGATTACACTTAGTGAAGTATAGACAACAACTAGATATTTTTGCAAATTTGTAAAATAGAGAATTTAAAGGACTGAGTAAAGATCCTGGTTTGAGCCCCCGGGTTCCCACCTGCAGGGGAGTCACTTCACAAGCAGTGAAGCAGGTCTGCAGGTGTCTAACTTTTTCTCCCCGCCCTCTGTCTTCCCCTCCTCTCTCCATTTCTCTGTCCTATCTAACAATGACGACATCAATAACAATAGCACTAATAACTACAACAATAAAAGAACAACAAGGGCAACAAAAAAGGGTATAAATAAATAAATATTTAAAAAATAATAATAGAGAATTTAAACACATGAACATGGAGGGGCTGGGGAGGGGGTAGAGGAGGAGAGGCAGGCACCAAACTGTCTCTAAAACTATAAAACAAAGGAAGCTGGGAAGCGAGGAGGTACAGGGGTGGAGAAGGAAGAGGTATGGGGGTGGGGAGGTTTCAGAACTTTGGTGGTAGGTATAGTGCAAAACCATACCCCAGTCATCCTACAATCTTGTAAACTATTATTAAATTACTAATAAAAATTTAAAGCTAAAAAATTATTTTTATCACTAAATCTGAGATCACTGCATATCACATCAAATATATAATGTTGCCAACTCATTTTATAACAAAGAATTTGATGGTGAAATTGCTGTTAATATCTATGTTTTAGTTAATTTATTTTTATTTTTTAATTTATTTAATTTTTTATTATCTTTATTTATTTATGGGATAGAAACAGTCAGAAATTGAGTGGAAGGGGATATAGAGAAGGAGAGAGACAGAGAGACACCTGCAGTCCTGCTTCACCACTCGTGAAGCTGTCTCCTTGCAGATAGGGACTAGGCACTTGAACCTGGGTCCTTACGCGTTATAATGCGAGCTTAACCAAATGCACCACCACCCGGCCCCTTAATTAATTTATTTTTAATGAGAGTGAGATATAATATATATGTATGTATATGTGAGATATAAAATATATATTTATATATATGTATATATACATATATATGTGTATATGGGGAGAGAGGCTATAGCACTGCTCAGGTCTGGTTTATAACGATGTTGAAGATTGAACTTGAGACCGTAGAGTCTCAGGCATAAATCTTTTGTATAACCATTATGCTGCCTCCCCAACCCTTTCTATGAATGTTTCTGCTAATCTTCAACTGACTCCAAGGAGTGTCAACTACGCTTCTCTTTTCAAGAAGGAACCTGGAGCCTTGTCATCAAACCTGAGGGCAAAAGGGAGCAGCTGCTAATCAAATAGTGCAACTTCTTTCCGGTATCTGGAGGAATGGGCTTCTTTGTCCTCCTTCCTGTTGTTTTAGCTTCCTGTGCAATTGAGCCTGCTGCTGAACTCAGATACATTTAAAAAGCAACAATAAAGTTTCACCCACCAGTATTTTGTTAAGCCATCGTCTAGTTGGGAGAGATTCACAGTAAATTTACTGAAATTTTTGAAAAGGAAGAAAAAGAATGATTTTCGAAAACCAAAACGGTAAAAATTTAAAACAGGCTTTTAAACAAAAGTATTCCCTAGAAAACAGAGAAAAAACTCAGTTGCCATTAAAATTATAATAAAATAAAATAAATTCAATATTTATTATAATGATCAACAGCATTTATCCTTACGATTTTTTTTGTTTTTTACTCTGAAAAAAGACCATCTTACAAACTAACTAATTTATGTGCTTGGAAGAATTAAAGTTCTAAGATATCAAAGAGTTAAATAGATAACAGCACAAATCTTTTTTGCCATCAGAGCTATCAGGGTCATTGCTCAGTGAATGTTACTACAGCCCATGCCCTTTTTTTTTCCCCTCTAGATAAAGGATGAGAGAAAAAGAGAGAGGGATAGAAAAAGAACAGCACTGCAGAACCACTCAGCAGCTCATGAAGCTTTCCTCCTGCAGGTGCTCCCATGTGGTGGGAGGGCTGGAACTCAAGTCCTGATACGTGGTGACATAAGAGCCACATACCGGCCGCATAACAGCCCAAACTCTTGTCTCTTCTATGGGCCTTCCCTGAACAAATCAGCTAGTACCATTCACTCTCTTCTGCAGGCCCATTCCCACATGCCACACATAGCCTTGTAAACTGCACAAATAAAGATAGTATGCCTACTGGCTTGTGGCTGCAAATGCATATTTTTTCATTTTATTCTTTATAATAATAACTTTATGAAAGAATTACCATGCCAATTTTAATGGATTAAAACAACAACTCAGACTCCCTGAGGTGATTTGTCTACCCAGTGACGCCCACATGGCTAGTAGTAATAGAGCTAAAATTTGAAACCAGATCTATTTTTGAAGTCTGTCCTCACAGGGTTTGTGAGAATTGACTTCACCATATCTTTCAATGGCACTATCAGCCTTTATTCCCTCAGTGCTGGAACCAGACTTCTGAGAAAGCCACTGTTACCTCCCACAGGTTCTGCCACCAATGTGTCTCAAATGGCCCTCTCCTTTCCAGTCTCACTGCTGTCATTCTACTTTGGTAGCAGTTGGTCACCCTGCCCCAGTCTACCCTTTCTACTGCTGCTGCTAGGACTGCCAGAAAGATGAAGCCAAATCTGTGTAAAACATGTTTTCTTTCTTTCTTTTTAACTTTTTAAATCTGTGATTAATAGTAGTTTACACAACTGTAAGATTACAAGTATAGCTCCACACCACACCCACCACCAAAATTCTGTATCCTTCATTCTCTCACCTCCCAAAGATAACTATTATAATTCTCACGAGTCTTAGAAACAGTTTGCTTCGGATTGTTTTTTTTTCAGGTTCATATATATCAGATCTCTAGATACCACATATGAGTGAAATCATCTGGCAGTTGTCTTTCACCTCCTTACTTATTTAGTTAAGCATAGTCACTTCTAGTTCCATTCACTTTGTCCCAAAAGACACAATATCATCTTTTTTAATTGCAGAGTAGTATCCCATCAAATAGAAATCCCATCACTTCTTTAGCCAGTCATCTGTTGATGGGTAGGTAGTAAAACAGGTTTTCTAATCTATAACTTTATGGCAGAGTGTATACCAACTTCTTTACTGCCCTAGAAATTAGAAGCAGCAAGCAAATGAGCCTCTAGGCATTCACCAAATAGGTCAGACCCCATTCAATACAAAGAGCTCAGAATCTAAGGTAACATAGTCAGAGGCCATTTGCAGTGGGAGCCAGTCACCTGCTGGAACTGACTGGGTTCTGACTAGAAAGTAATTTGTCATGAAAAAAGAACCACAAGCCCCTCAGAAAAATCACTGAAAATCTTAGTGGGAAGTGGTTCATTCAGGCAGACATGAGAGATTTGGCCAGGCCTGTGTCATTCTGTCATGACTGTAGAAGAGGGTTACTGGGGTCCCTTGAAACCAAGACTTAGCACTGATAGACTGCACATAGCCTTAGCTGACCACATTCTCCAGGTTCACAGTGACACAGCCACCAGCTAATATGCTTAATATGAAGACAATGCTTGAATAAGCTCCCAAATGACCCTCTCAGTGAGTCCCCAGTGGGCGGGTGACTCTTTTTTATAGAATATAATGTTGTAAATATAAAAGGAATAAAAAAAACTTGCTTCTTTCAACATCTAAACTACAGAAGATTTATCTCAATGGAACTCTGACGTTGACGGGGATTTGCAGAAGTTGAGCTCTCAGTCATGCACATCAGCAATCTTGACAGCAAAAACAACTCAAGAGGTTAAGATTATTGAAATGTCCTTCCTGGACTCTAGATTCTCCTTCCTACTCCAAACAGAAATCCTTCCTTAGCTTGTCCTTCAGATCTCTTCACTTGCTAGAATAATTAGAAAGCATGGTGTTCCCATTCAACATCTCCCCCACCTACTCACTCATTCACTCACTCTCTCATCTCTGTGTCACCAGACATAAAGTGTGTGCCCTTCCTAAATAATAAGTTTTTATTGTTTATTTTTGCCACCAGAGCTACTGTTGGGGCTTGATTTTGCCGTTCCTGGCAGCCATTTTAATCTTTTTCTTTGTTTTTGATACAGACAGAGAGAAGTAGAAAGGGAGAAAGAAAGGAAGAAAGAAGGATGCTTAGAGCACTACTCCATCACTTATGAAGCTTACCCCTTCATAGAGGCCGGGGGCTTGAACCTGGGTCCCTCACAGGTGCTCAATCAGGTATACCACTGCCCAGCCCCCCAGACAAGAATTTAAGGGGGTTCCAGAGATGTCACTCAGTAGAGTTCATACTTTACCATGAACAAAGGATCTAGTTCATGCCCCCAGTCCATAGGGGTGTCATCAAAGGGGACACTTTAAGATTAATGAACAGTGTTGTGGTATCTGGAGAAATAGAAAAATGTATCCGCTGGGGACATAGAATCATGCAGACATGAAGCTCCACAGATGGCCTGACAGCAACAAAATAAATAAATACATAAGTAAATTTTAAGAAGATAGACAGAATGTGAGGTAGAAGCAGGTCGCAGGTTCTTTGGCCATGTATCCACTCTGTCCTTTCACTACGTAACACCCAGAAGTGACCAGAACCACTTCTGTAAGTTATCATCTGAACCTCTGTTTCAGGTGAGGTTCCCCAGGAAGCTGATTGAAACAAGTTAGCATGTCTTCTGACATATGGTCAGCAACAGTGGGAGTGCAGGGAAAGATAGAGAAGCAGGAAAGGAAGAGCTGTGATACAAGAGTGCTTCAACTGACTCCCATGGGAATCTTGAGGTCCCAAGTCATCTTCAGAGTCATCCCAAGTTGGGCGAGGGGCCCAGATCTCCTCTGGCATTTATCATGGCTCAGTGAGGTACTTCTCTTTAACTGAAGCACTTACCATAAATGAGTATTTTAGGGCCACCTTCCTGCAGCTTCCAGCAGTTGGGGGAGTCAGGGCATCACTCTTGCCAAGGCTACTGGGCAGCACCATACCCCACACACTGCCTGGATTCTCTCTCTTCACAAAGTCTAGGGGTAAGTCAACTTCCTCCAGGATTCCCCATACAGCAGCCTCTCACAGGTACCAGTCCTCCCCTAAGTGCTGCCCACAACCCAATTCCATAGCAGTTCTTTCACCATCCAACTTCCCATGTTAAATGGATCATAGAACAAAGCCCTTGAATATAGCATGGGATTTTCAAAGTAAATCAAGTTCCCAAATAACTTGGTTATAATAATAATTATCTATTGGCTTCTATTAAGACAGTAAGGAGCCTTCTTCATTCTCTATAAACCCATATTTCTCCTAGTCCTGGGACCTCTGGGGCTTTGCTTGTTTTTCTTCAAGCTTCTCTTGACCTATACCATTTGATCCCGCATCTGCTGATCTCAACCAAATCAGTGCAACCAGGGCCAACTCCACATGTTCCACTTCGGACAGTGTCCAGAGATGCCAGGCCTGTGATGTCAACCCTCCAGCTAATACTCAGCACCAAGGTGCAGATGCTTCTATGACACCAACCTGCCTTCCCTGGGCAAACAACCCCACCAGTGTGGCCTGGAGCCCCACCTCCCCAGAGTCCTGCCCTACTAAGGAAAGAGAGAGGCAGGCTGGGGGTATAGATCAATCTGTTAACACCCAAGTCCAGCAAAGTAGCAATTACAGAAGCCAGACCTCGCACCTTCTGTACCCCATAAAGATCTTTGGTCAATACTCTCAGTGGGATAAAGAATAGGGAAATTTCCAAAGGAGGAGAGGGGATATGGAACCTGATGGTGAGAACTGTATGGAATTGTACCTCCCCCCTTATACCACAATCTTATCAATCACTATTAAATCATTAATTAAAAAGTATTTTTTTAAAAAAGATAGTAACACAGGCTACGTCTATCACCCATCCCTATGCTGGGCCTTTGTTCCCACAGAGTAGGAAGGATATGGGCTTGGGGCCCCTTCCAGACCAAAACTTCTCACTTGCTTAGACAACTCTTTCCATCTCAAACATTTCAGCAATAAAGTGGAAGTAGCAACCCCTACCCTTTTCAGGGTTGTTTCTTTAGGAAGCAAAGCTGCACCTAGAGGTCAAGCTATATCAAATGCATTTTACATTATTCCTACCCCTTACAACATTCCCATTTTTAACTTTGAAAACACTATTGCAGCAGGGCAAAATGGTAACAATATTTGTGAGAAATAATACAGCCCTTAAAGCTAAATTTACCTAATAACAAACTCTGGGTCTTTCAAGCTATTTCTACACCTGTGAACCTTGTAAAGGGTCACTAACATTTTTTGTTTTCTCACTCACCATTATGGCCCTCAAATTTCTCAACGTGCTGTTCAGACCCTCTATGACTCACCTCCAAACCACTCTCCTACCCAGTGGCACTGCCATCCCTCCAGCCTCACTGGTCTGTTCCTGAACTCAATATTCACCACCCTCCTCTGGCCCCACCCCTTCCCCCCTTTCCATCTCCCACAACCCAGTTGAAGTGTCACTTCCTTCATGAAGCATCAGCTACTTAGAAGAAAAAGCTCCTCTTTTACTCCTGCTACATCTAAGCTTTGATGTCATTCTCCTTTGTACCACGTTTCGTTATGTATGTCTCTTTTCTGAAAGTCTATAGTCTCAATCGCTGTAGTCCTCATAAGACTCAGCCTATTGCTTTGTGTTGTTGTTTTTTTTTTTTTTACAATAACTGGCATTCAGAATGTATCTACTGAATTGAATTCCCTCAAAAGACATAGGCCTTTAGTTCCAAAAGTCCTTTGTAAAACTTTAATTACAGCTCCTTAAACAGACAACCCCCCCCTCCCTTTTTTTTCATGTTAAAATTCTTTCTTACCTTGTCTATGGAAGAAGTTTTGCTGAGGAGAGCCACCTGAGTTGGATGTCCCACTAAGTTTTTGGATCCAGTGGCTGTAATTGTTTCTTTACCTGCTCATAATTTTCTGTTCCCCACCTTACCCAGTCACATAAGCGAACAAGAATGACTACTGGGGACTCTGGCACACCTGGCAGGAGGTGGTGGCTGTGTTCCCTTCAAGGGTAGCCTCAAGGTGCCACAATGGTGACAGCATCAGGGTGAGGTTATGTGGGAAGAACTTCTGTAGCTTCAGGCTCCTGTGCAACTGTTATAGGAAATGTTTGTATTTGCCCACCCAAACACCTAGGAGAAGCAAACTTTCTCCTCTGCTTTTGTTGCTCCCTCAATCATACATTGAAACCAAAGAAGAGAAAATTCTATGCCTGCCCCCTACCCCCACCCCAGAGATCCTGGAAAAATAAAAATAGTGATCCAAACCCATCACCTCACCTAGTCAAGAGTTAGGAAAAGATCCCATATTGGGGGGCTACTCTCTTTCCTGATTGAGCTTTCTAGTCCTTTTTACAACCATGACACCATCTCCTCAGATAATAACTTGGGTCCACCTGCATGTTAACTGTCGGGCTCAGGCAGAAACTAGTAGTCATGTACCCCTTGGAATATACCTAAAATAAACCTATGAGCCTTTCCCAAAATGGAGACACTCCCCCCCCACAAATCTTCATCTGCAACATTCTTGACTTTAGGTTCATGATTAGTCAACAATTTGTTCTGCTTTATATCTTAACTCTTTTTCAGCCACCAGGTTCCAGATGCTATCATGATGCTAGCCTGACTTCCTGGGCAGACAACCCCACCAATATGTCCTGGAGCCCCACCTGCCCAGACCCCTTCACTACTAGGGAAAGAGAGAGATAGGCTGGGAGTATGGATCGACCTGCCAACACCCATGTTTAGTGGGGAAGCAATTACAGAAGCCAGACCTTCCACCTTCTGCACCCCATAATGACCCTGGGTCCATACTCCCAGAGGGATAAAGAATAGGAAAGCTTCCAAGGAAAGGGGTAGGGATACAGAATTCTGGTGGTGGAAACTGTGTGGAATTGTAACCCTCTTATCCTATGGTCTTGTCAATATTGCCATTTTATAAATTAAAAAAAGAAGTTGGGAATAAGAGAACTAAGGATGTAACCAAGCTGCCACCTACCCATAATGTGATGACTTCAGTGAAATGACTTGAACACTCTTTTCTCAGGAGTGGGGGGAACTATTCTAGGTACTAAGGGGAAGGTAAGGGAGGGGAAGGAAAGAAATGAGGAAAGGAAGGGAGAATTTTCAGGTCAAAGCAGAAAAAAGCCGATTTCCCCATCACAGGGCAGTTTTGCTAACTGAACAACACATTTGTTAGAGACCCGCAGATTGACACATGCATTGAGCTGTCCTTCTCCATCAGCATTTACAGTTCAGGTCAATGTGTTTCTGATTCCCAGAGAAAAGATGTTGCATGCTGGGAGCCACAGCTGCAGAGGAAGAGTCAGGCTTTATGGAGGCTTTTTTCAAGGCAGCGTTGGCAGAGAAAAGGGACACCTGCCAATTATTCACATTTCCTAGCCTAACAACAGCTTTTCCTTGTCATGAGGCATCTGCTGGTTCCATGCAGAGCTGATTCCTGTGTAGTTACTGGGATGTTCTGAATTCAGCAGTGTGGAAAGAAACCATAATACAGGAAGACTGCCGGGGAGGAAAAACAGTGCTGACAAAATCCTGGGGTCTCTCTTTTCCCAGGTTGAATGTTCCCAAGAATGTTCAACACAAATTTGGAAGGGGAGACTTGTGGCTGCTCATCTGGCAGAATGCACATGTTACAATGTACAGGGACTCAGGTTTAAGCTCCCAGTCCCCACCTGTAAAGAGAAAGATTCATGAGTAGTAAAGCACAGATGCTGGTCTCTCTCTCTCTCTCTCTCTCTCTCTCTCTTTCTCTTCCCTCCCTTCTCAATTTATCTTTGTCTCTATCAGATAAATCTAAAAATATTTTAAACAGCAAGAGTACTGAAAATGGAAAGAGAAAAAAGGATGTAGTTACTGCGGAAAATATTCCGGAGGTTCCTCAGAGTTCAACACAGAACTTATCACCTAGAAATTCCACTCCTAGATACCTATCCACAACAACTGAAAGCAGGACTTTAAAGAGATGTGTGTACATCAGTGGTGATTGATAGCATTATTCCCAATAGCCAAAAGGTAGAAACACCCTAAATGCTCACCAACAGATACATGAACAAAATGTATTAAATAGATACAATGGGGTACTATTCAGTCCCAAGAAGGAAATACATTTTGATATACACTGTAATATAGGTGAACTTTGAGAGCATTGTGCCGAGAATGAAATGCTGATACTATACTACATGATAGATAAACTTTGAAAACAATATGCCAAGAGAAAAAAAATAGCCAGTCACATTTTTTCTACTCATATGAAATATCCAGAGTAGGAAAAAGACAAATCCAGAGGAACAGGAAGTAGATTAGTCATTCCTAAAGACTATTCGGAAGAAGGCAATGAGATGGGTTCAGGGTTGATGGATTGATGGGTTCAGGGTTTCTTTGAGGATTCTGAAAATAACAGTAGTTGCACAACTCTGAGATTATACAAAAAAAAAAAAAAAGCACTAAATTATACAGTTTAAAAGAGTGAAATTTGTGGGAGTTTTCAGGTCCTGGTGCATGATGGTGGAAAAGAAGCTAAGTTGAGCGTGAGAATGTTTTTTGGACATCTATAATGGGGAGATGAAAAATGGTATCCATGTGTCAACAACCATACTGTAAATAATTAACCCTTCAGTAAAATGATTAAAGCATATGGGTATGTATTGCTAAATGGGAATCTGGGGAATGTTATGCATGTAAAAAAAAAAAAAGAAGTAGAAACGCAAAGCAGAAATTGACTGAGTTTGGAGTATGGCACCAAAGTAAGAAAGCAGAAGTATACTAGAGTTTGCAGTGAGTACCTCCCTAATACTTCCTCTCCACTTTTCCAAGCTTTGGGTCCATGATTGCTCAACAATTTGTTTGGCTTTGTATGTTAACTCTCTTTTCAGTCACCAGGTTCCAGGTGTCATCAGGATGCCGGCCAGACTTCCCTGGATTGAAGACCCCACCAATGTGTCCTGGAGCTCAGCTTCCCCAGAGACCCACCCTACTAGGGAAAGAGAGAGGCAGACTGGGAGTATGGACCGACCAGTCAACGCCCATGTTCAGCGGGGAAGCAATTACAGAAGCCAGACCTTCTACCTTCTGCAACCCTCAATGACCCTGGGTCCATGCTCCCAGAGAGATAGAGAATGGGAAAGCTATCGGGGGAGGGGGTGGGTTATGGAGATTGGGTGGCGGGAATTCTGTGGAGTTGTACCCCTCCTACCCTATGGTTTTGTTAATTAATCCTTTCTTTAATAAAAAAAAAAATGTGAAAAAAAAAAAAAGCATATGGGTTACAATTAACCTTTTTTTATTAGGCTTTCTTAAATTGATTTATTTATTCCCTTTTTTTGCCCTTGTTGTTTTATTGTTGTTGTTATTGATGTCATTGTTGTTAAAGAGGACAGAGAGAAATGGAGAGAGGAGGGGAAGACAGAGAGGAGGAGAGAAAGATAGACACCTGCAGACTGGCTTCACCACTTGTGAAGCGACTCCCCTGCAGGTGGGGAGCCATATAGTTAACCTTTTAACACAGTCGTTCCTTGTTTGTAATTTTACCCTGGGCACATAAACTCAAATAACAAATAAGCAATATGCATAAGCTGAGATATTTATAATAAACTATTGAAAATAATTTAAATATCTGTCCATAGTAAACATGTTAAGTATATTTTCATATTTTAATATAATAGATATAGGTATTCAATTTGGTGTAGCAACTTAAAAAAATAATGAATGCATTACTTTGGCCCCCGATTGTTTTGAAAAGCAAGACACTGGGGGCAAGGAGGTATTCCAGTATAATGCAAGCTTTGCCAAGTGCAAGATCTTGAGTTTGAACCCCAACATCACATAGAAGCACCGCAGTAGTAGCAAAGCTCCACAGGTGATGGAGAACTGCAGTACCACTCTTTTTCTCTGCCTCTTTCTCTCCTTTTCTGTCTTTCTCTCTATTTAAGCAACATTTTTAAAGAATGAAGTTGTGTATGTATTAGGACCGGACCTGGCATTGAAGTTTTGAAGTTGTGTACAATGAAGCTGCTAATTTTCCACCCAGTATTCATTCTCTGTAGTCTTACTAAATGGGCCTTAATTTTCTTCTAGGTTGCAGAGTACCTATCAAAAGACTTTATTGGGCAGGGGAGACAGCATAATGTTTATTATAAAGAAAGACTTTCATTTCTGAGGTTCCAAGGTCCCAGGTTCAATACCCTGTACCACCCACCATAAGCCAGAGCTGAGTAGTGCTGTGTGGTTCTCTCTCTGTATCTTTCTTTCTGTTATCTCTCATTAAAATAAAACAATAAAATATATTTTTAAATTTTTAAATACTTTATTTCCTGGTTCATACTCCCAGAGGGATAAAGAACAGGGGACATTCCAATGGAGGGGATGGGATATGTCACTCTGGTGGTGGGAATTGTCTAGAACTGTAGGAACCTCTTATCCCACAATCTTGTTGATCATTATTAAATCACTAATAAAAAAAAAAGTTGAGAAATAAGAAAACACAAAGCAGAACTTGGACTGGGTTTGGTGTACTGCACCAAAGTTAAAGACTCTGGAGTGGGGGTGTGGGAAGGAGGATTCAGGTCCTGGAGCATGATAGCAGAGGAGAACCTAGAGGAGGTTGAATCATTATGTGGAAAACTGAGAAATGTTACACATGTACAAACTACTGTATTTTACTGTTGATTGTAAACCATTAATCCTCAGTAAAGAAAAAAAAAAAGGAAGGAAAAAAACCACTATTTTCTAATTTCTCTTATAGTAACAGTAAATTCTCTTAAATGAGATTGTTGGGGAAGCCCTCTAAGAAAACTACTTAAACAAAGTTACTTCAACTAGAGCACACCCATAGTGCATATGTGTGTTGTCCTAGTATGTGGGTGTGATAGCGGGAGCTCCGGTAAACTTTCCTGGATCTTAAGACAATTTCAAAGGAAAAAAACGCAGCTAAATGACAACCAGAAACATGTCATCTAATTGCCTTCCTCTCTCACTTTCACATGATATGGTCCAATAAAGCTGTCTCTTGCTTAGGCTACTGACTTGGAGTTCCTGCGACCAATTGCAAATCCTATCCTAACTGCCTTAATCTTAAACATACAGATGAATGTTTGGTTTCCATTAGATGATTTCTACTTGATCTCTCACCACCACCACCATCACCATCACCTCTGCCTTTCATTTTTATTGTCACCAGGGTGATCATTGGGGCTAGGTAACTGCATGACAAATTGGCCCTAGAGACCATTTTTCCTTCCTGCAGCACTGTTTCCGGCTCGGGAAGCCCCACCACCACAGGTGGGGACTAGGGGTTTGAACTCAGCTCCCTGTGCACAGGCATATATGTGCTATACCAGGTGTACCACTGCCCAGCCCCTTTCCCTGCTTTTTTTTAGGCTACTATAATATACATATATTTCTTTTTAGGTTGGGAAAAAAATAGTTCCTCTTTTTTCTTCCTCCTCTTCTTCTCCACCTTTTCCTTCTTCTTTTTCCTTCTCCTTCTTCTCCTCCTCCTCTTCCTCTTCCTCCTCTTCCTTCTCTTCCTCCTTATTGTGAGCCAAATAAATGAGGACATTGAGTCCCAAGCAATGGGTTTGGAGCAATAAACACCCTTATTTCTTCAGCTAACCAAAAGTTTGACATAAACTTTTTTTCCCCCTTAATACAGCCAAACATCCTTATTTTTCTTGGTTTGTCTTATTAGAACTTTTACACAGTCTATCAAATAATGCAAATTGAAATTAAAACTGTGATACATGAAAAAAAATATGCATTTTTACAGAATGAGTAAAGCCAAAGGGAGCAGGTCTTAAAACCAAGGACAGGGGGTCGGGCGGTGGCGCAGTGGGTTAAGCGCACGTGGCACAAAGCGCAGGGACCGGCGTAAGGATCCCGGTTCAAGCCCCAGGCTCCCCACCTGCAGGGGAGTCGTTTCACAGGCGGTGAAGCAGGTCTGCAGGTGTCTATCTTTCTCTCCCCCTCTCTCTCCGTCTTCCCCTCCTCTCTCCATTTCTCTCTGTCCTATCCAACAACAAAGCAACGTCAACAATGGCAATAGTAACCGCAACGAGGCTGCAACAACTAGGGCAACAAAAAGGGGGAAAAATGGCCTCCAGGAACGATGGATTCATGGTGCAGGCACCGAGCCCAGCAATAACCCTGGAAGAAAAAAAAACAAAAAACCAAGGACATATGGGAACACCTGCCTGTTCTGTCCTTGTCTGACTTCATCTGAAACTTAGAGACGGTCAAAATCCCATCATCCTGGAACCCGATACCACAGACGGCAGGATCAGTGGCAGACTCCAAGGCCACGCAGCATTTTCTGTTGACACGGATTCTGAAATTCACTGGCAGCCGGTGCAAAAACTGCAGGCCCAGGCTACCATGTCTGTGGCACTCGATGACCTAAGTGAGAATCCTCATGATTGCATTTCTTAGAAGCTGGAGTAATGGTCACATTCCTCAGGCATTCTTCTGCTGTCATACAGCTTCAAAGTCACCAGCTTTTGCTTCTCCAACGGAGTCAGCACTGAGAGACCAAAGGAGAAGCGTAGACTATTTCTCACCCTAAAGAAAACCTTTCAGTCTTGAAAATAACAAGTGAATAAGACATTGACGGGCACATACATGTACATAAAGATGGTGGATTCAAGTGTATAACTGGCCATTGTATGCGAAATGAAAGTTAAGCAAACCATGGATGAGAGTCAGGGAAATGTCAGAACCACGTGGGAAAGCCTCAGCAACTTTATGTCTGGAAAGCAAAAGCAGCGAGGGAAAAAAGATGAAGGGTACTGAAGAAAAGAGAAAACTAAAGATGGTGTCACAAAGGAACTATAGCTACTCAGGGGTGGATAGCATAATGCTTATGCAGGGAGACTTATGCTTGAGGCTCTGAAGTCCCAGGTTCAATCTTCTGCACCAGCATAAGCCTTTGGTAAAAAAAAAAAAAAGAAAAAAAAAGAAAGAAAAGAAAATATAGCTTATCTTCTTTTCCTTCTCCAGATAATACTAAAGTATCTATACTACAAATGTCAGCACATGACAGAAAGTCAATGCACACAGCTAAAGATGTGTCATAGCTTCATTCACTGTCAATAATACTGCCTTTGGCATCATTTGGACAATGATCCATAATGACAGCCCAATCCTTAAGGCTTATATGAAGTGAGGGTGTCTACTGAATAGGTCACGGTGCCTCGGGGAATTTTGGCAGTAATGTGCAATCATAAATAAATTAAATATTTATTCAGATAATTTATACTAAGGACCTGTACCCTATATCAATACCCTAGGAAGATTGATATTTATAATATCAGCTAAACCAAAAAGTATTCCATAAAATTAATTAACTGGCATAATCATGTACGTGTGCATTAGTGAATTATCTAACAAGATTCCATATCTGAAAAACACCAAGATATTTGAACATTTTTAAGATGCTTACAATTGAAGCTAGTATATGGAACATGTGTAATAAATATTATGTGTGTGTGTGTGTGTGTGTGTGTGTGTGTGTGTGTCTGTGTGTTTGTGTAAGATTTCATCATTTTAAGGATGCACCTGAAAGATGTACACATCACTTGTGTTTACATCACAGAACTTAGTCACATAACTACCATGAGGTATGACGGAGCTTGGCCATCGTGTGCCAAACTCAGACTAGGGGCTCTCTGAACGACAGAAGGGAGTTGCCATTGCCATGGAAGGACAGTGAGTAGAGTATTACCCTGGCACCTTACATCTGGGCAAAATTAGGCAAAGTCACAGGTCCATAACCTTCACTGGTCCAGGCCCCTCTGGCAAGTTTCTCTTCCCTGCCAGCTCTCCAGCTTGCTGCTGTTAAGAGAGCAATCTGATAGGCAAATCTCCACTAGGAGACTAGAGCTTTGCATTGGAGGACAGCAGATAGTCCCTCAAACCAACTCAATCTGCTCTATGTGTAACATTACCCTGGGGAGGCAACAGAAATAGGAAACTGCATGACCCATAGAGGGAACACATTAGTCTAAAACCAGCTGGCCATAGGACTTCAGCATTTATAACAACCAAAATGGTGCTCTCCTTTTTATTTATTTCATTGTATTTTATTTTTTAATAGAAACAGAGAAGGCAGATAAAAAGTGAAAGAGACCACAGCACCAGAGCCTTCACAGACACAGTGGAAGCCAGGCTTGAAGCAGGGTTGTCCATAAGGCAAAGCAGCACACTAGCCAACTGAGATTGGTTGATTGATTGATTGATTGATTTTTAGCAGAGCACTACTCTGTTTAGCTCTGGTTTAGTAGGGTGGTGCTAGGGATTGAGTTTGGGACCTTTGGTGCCTCAGGCATGAAAGCCTTTTTGCAAAAGCATTATGGTATCTTCCCAGCCCTATTTTATTTTATTGTTGTTATTTAATTACCATTAGAGTTCTTGCTGGTGTTCAGCCTGCATGACTAGTCCAACACTCCCAGTAATGCTCCCCCCTCATTTTTTTAAATTTAATAAGACAGAGTGAAAGTGAGAGGGGAGAGGGAGAAAGAGAGAGAGAAAGGGTGCCAAAACAGAGTGAAACTGAGAGAAGGGAGGACAGAGAGAGAAAGGGAGATACATACAACACTACTTTACCACTGGTGAAGCTTCTCCTCTGCAGGTGAGGACTGGGGACTTGAACCCAGGTCCTTAAGCATGGTATTGTGTGTGCTCTAGCATATGTGCCACCTCCTGACATTGTGTTCTCTTTATTTTTACATTTCTAGCAACTAGGATAGCACAAGGTCTACCACAAAATAAGAGTTAACAAGTCCTTGGCATTTGGCACTGTACAAAGTATGAAAATAGACATTCCATGAGAGACATGATTTTTTTTCATTCTAATTGATTTGATTTTTACCACAGCCCCACAAAATAATTATCATTATTATATCAATTTTGCTAATAATGAAAGTGCAGATCAGAGATTATGTTCCACAGGAAGAGCCAGCCTTCAGTCAAATAACCACACATGGAAATGCCAAAATTTGTTTTGTGAACAGGAGGCAGGCCACATACAGCACACTGTTGGTGTGAGGATGAGTAACGGGTGGCTTTGCCCCATGTCCCCGCAATGTTCCATATTGTTTAGGCTCTACACAGGACAACCCTTCCCTACAGATCCTATCTCTAGCCTCATCCACGGTAAACACGAAACATTTCTTTTTTATAATCGTTTTATTGAGAAGAAAAGCATTTTTCTATTTTCCAAAAAAAATAAAAATTAAGTTCAAGGAGACTGTCTAGTAGCAGATCAACCTGTTCAGTAGCAGAGCCGGGATGTGGCTTTTGTGTCTCCTACTTCTTCCTATACTATAAGTCATTATGGCATGTCAGAATTGAAGAAATTAGAGACAAACTAGTTCAACAGATTCCTTTACCTTTGATTCAGAAGCAAAAAAATCTTAAAAAGTTCTAACACACACACACACACACACACACACACACACGAAAGCCTAAAGCAGTCCAGACTAGTTCACATGCAGCATGTAGTCTGGAAACAATGGCGGCTATCAGGAAAAGCTGTATCTATCAACAGCTCCCATGCTCTAGTGGATTAGTCAAGCCACTGTCAGTTTGCTTAACTGAAGCTTCACTAACCCCACTATTCATTTGCCACTATTTACAGAGGGCTGGGCACCACAGTAAGTGTTGGGGTCATCAAGATGAATACCCAGTATGCAGGACTACAGGGGAAACAGGAAAATAGTGGGTTCCAGCGGAGGGTGGTAGTCTTACAGGAAAGTCATGCGCAGGAGGAAGGATTCCAGAGGCAGGCACTGTCCCGTGCTTAGAAAGGTCAACATAGCTTCAAAGGGAAGGTAATGCTTAAACTGAGCCCTGCAAGACTGAGCAGAGTCTGTCAAAATGAGCAAGGAGAAGATGGGGTGTTCCAAGCAAAGAGAGCAGCT